>NC_054536.1:97033976-97115464 GCF_017654505.1 Polyodon spathula
TCTGTGTGAAGTGTTAGTAGTGTTTACTGTGTGCAGATCTGTTTGAAGTGTTAGTAGAGTTTACTGTGTGTAGATCTGTGTGGAGTGTTAGTAGTGTTTACTGTGTGCAGATCTGTTTGAAGTGTTAGTAGATAGTTTACTCTGTGTCAGATCTGTGTGAAGTGTTATTAGATAGTTTACTGTGTGCAGATCTGTGTGAGGTGTTAGTAGATAATTTACTGTGTGCAGATCTGTGAGAAATGTTATTAGAGTTTACTGTGTGTAGATCTGTGTGGAGTGTTAGTAGATAGTTTACTGTGTGTCAGATCTGTGTGAATTGTTAGCAGAGAGTTTACTGTCTGCAGATCTGTTTGAAGTGTTAGTAGAGAGTTTACTGTGTGCAGATCTGTGTGAAGTGTTAGTAGAGAGTTTACTGTGTGCAGATCTGTGTGAAGTGTTAGTTGAGAGTTTACTGTGTGCAGATCTGTGTTAAGTTTAGTTAGTAGAGTAGATTTACTGTGTGCAGATCTGTGTTAAGAGTTAGTAGAGATTTACTGTGTGCAGATCTGTGTGAGTAGTTTACTGTAGATAGAGTTTAATAGAGTTTACTGTCTGCAGATCTGTGCGAAGTGTTAGTAGAGTTTACTGTGTGCAGATCTGTGTGAAGTGTTAGTAGAGAGTTTACTGTGTGCAGATCTGTGTGAAGTGTTAGTAGAGTTTACTGTGTGCAGATCTGTGTGAAGTGTTAGTAGAGAGTTACTGTGTGCAGATCTGTGTGAAGTGTTAGTAGATAGTTTACTGTGTGCAGATCTGTGTGAAGTGTTAGTAGAGTTTACTGTGTGCAGATCTGTGAGAAGTGTTAGTAGAGTTTACTGTGTGCAGATCTGTGTGAAGTGTTAGTAGATAGTTTACTGAGTGCAGATCTGTGTGAAGTGTTAGTAGAGAGTTGCAGATCTTTGTGAAGTGTTACTAGAGTTTACTGTGTGCAGATCTGAGTTAAGAGTTACTAGAGATTACTGTGTGCAGATCTGTGTGAAGTGTTAGTAGATGAAGTGTTAGTGAGTTTACTGTGTGCAGATCTGTGTGAAGTGTTAGTAGAGAGTTTACTGTTTGCAGATCTGTGTGAAGTGTTAGTATAGAGTTTACTGTGCCCCCCCAACCGTCTCCAGACCACTTTCACAATCATCTCAATCAAATGTTACAACGTATAGCACACTTCACAATATCTCTAAAACTGACAACAACGTTAGCCACACTTCACAATCTATCCAACGACACCAAACCACCCCACTTATAGTACCAACATCACATATACAAATGACACCGTCTGTAACACCACACCTTACACCATCATCTATCCACATGACACACGGTCTCCGACCCCCCGCCTCCCCTCCCTATTGTGTGAAGTGTTAGTAGAGTTTACTGTGTGCATATATGTGTGAAGTGTTAATAGAGTTTACTGTGTGCAGATATGTGTGAAGTGTTAGTAGATAATTTAAATGTGTGTTTAGATCTGTGTGAAGTGTTAGTAGATAGTTTACTGTGTGCAGATCTGTGTGAAGTGTTAGTAGAGTTTACTGTGTGCAGATCTGTGTGAAGTGTTAGTAGATAGTTTACAGTAGGTGCAGATCTGTGTGAAGTGTTAGTAGAGAGTTTACTGTGTGCAGATCTGTGTGAAGTGTTAGTAGAGTTTACTGTGTGCAGATCTGTTTGAAGTGTTAGTAGAGTTTACTGTGTGTCAGATCTGTTTGAAGTGTTAGTAGAGAGTTTACTGTGTGCAGATCTGTGTGAAGTGTTAGTAGTGAGTTTACTGTGTGCAGATATGTGTGAAGTGTTAGTAGAGTTTGTTGTGTGCAGATCTGTGTGAAGTGTTAGTAGAGTTTACTGTGTGCAGATCTGTGTGAAGTGTTAGTAGAGTTTACTGTGTGCAGATCTGTGTGAAGTGTTAGTAGAGTTTACTGTGTGCAGATCTGTGTGAAGTGTTAGTAGAGAGTTTACTGTGTGCAGATCTGTGTGAAGTGTTAGTAGAGTTTACTGAGTGCAGATCTGTGTGAAGTGTTAGTAGAGAGTTTACTGTGTGCAGATCTGTGTGAAGTGTTAGTAGAGTTTACTGTGTGCAGATCTGTGTGAAGTGTTAGTAGAGTTTACTGTGTGCAGATCTGTGTGAAGTGTTAGTAGATAATTTACTGTGTGCAGATCTGTGAGAAGTGTTAGTAGATAATTTACTGTGTGCAGATCTGTGAGAAGTGTTAATAGAGTTTACTGTGTGCAGATCTGTGTGAAGTGTTAGTAGAGTTTACTGTGTGCAGATCTGTGTGAAGTGTTAATATAGATTTTACTGTGTGCATATATGTGTGAAGTGTTAATAGAGTTTACTGTGTGTAGATCTGTGTGAAGTGTTAGTAGAGTTTACTGTGTGCAGATCTGTGTGAAGTGTTAGTAGAGTTTACTGTGTGCAGATCTGTGTGAAGTGTTAGTAGAGTTTATTGTGTGCAGATCTGTGTGAAGTGTTAGTAGATATTTTACTGTGTGCAGATCTGTGTGAAGTGTTAATAGAGTTTACTGAGTGCAGATCTGTGAGAAGTGTTAGTAGATAATTTACTGTGTGCAGATCTGTGTGAAGTTTTAGTAGAGTTTACTGTGTGCAGATCTGTGTGAAGTGTTAGTAGATAATTTACTGTGTGCATATATGTGTGAAGTAATTTACTGTTGCATATATGTAAGTTTTAGAGTTTACTGTGTGCAGATCTATGTTAAGTGTTAGTAGAGTTTACTGTGTGCAGATCTGTGTGAAGTGTTAGTAGATAGTTTACTGTGTGCAGATCTGTGTGAAGTGTTAATAGAGTTTACTGAGTGCAGATCTGTGTGAAGTGTTAGTAGATATTTTACTGTGTGCAGATCTGTATGAAGCGTTAATAGAGTTTATTGAGTGCAGATCTGTGTGAAGTGTTAGTAGAGAGTTTACTGTTTGCAGATCTGTGTGAAGTGTTAGTAGAGTTTACTTTACTGTGTGCAGATCTGTGTGAAGTGTTAGTAGATAATTTACTGTGTGCATATATGTGTGAAGTTTTAATAGAGTTTACTGTGTGTAGATCTGTGTGAAGTGTTAGTAGAGTTTACTGTGTGCAGATCTGTGTGAAGTGTTAGTAGAGTTTACTGTGTGCAGATCTGTGTGAAGTGTTAGTAGATAGTTTACTGTGTGCAGATCTGTGTGAAGTGTGTGAGATTTTACTGTGTGCAGATCTGTGTGAAGTGTTAATAGAGTTTACTGTGTGCAGATCTGTGTGAAGTGTTAGTAGAGTTTTACTGTGTGCAGATCTGTGTGAAGTGTTAGTAGAGAGTTTACTGTGTGCAGATCTGTGTGAAGTGTTAATAGAGTTTACTGTGTGCAGATCTGTGTGAAGTGTTAGTAGATAGTTTACTGTGTGCAGATCTGTGTGAAGTGTTAGTAGAGTTTACTGTGTGCAGATCTGTGTGAAGTGTTAGTAGAGTTTAGATCTGTGTGAAGTGTTAGTAGAGAGTTTACTGTGTGCAGATCTGTGTGAAGTGTTAGTAGTGAGTTTACTGTGTGCAGATCTGTGTGAAGTGTTAGTAGATAGTTTATTGTGTGCAGATCTGTGTGAAGTGTTAGAATAGAGTTTACTGTGTGCAGATCTGTGTGAAGTGTTAGTAGAGAGTTTACTGTGTGCAGATCTGTGTGAAGTGTTAGTAGAGTTTACTGTGTGCAGATCTGTGTGAAGTGTTACTAGAGTTTACTGTGTGTAGGACACACTCACATCATCTTATTAAATGCACACGTATATAAACACTCACAATTATCTAATGACACACATCTAGAAAAAATTTTAGTAGAGAGTTTACTGTGTGCAGATCTGTGTGAAGTGTTAGTAGATAATTTACTGTGTGCAGACCTGTGAGAAGTGTTAGTAGAGTTTACTGTGTGCAGATCTGTGTGAAGTGTTAATAGAGTTTACTGTGTGCAGATCTGTGTGAAGTGTTAGTAGAGAGTTTACTGTGTGTCAGATCTGTGTGAAGTGTTAGTAGAGTTTACTGTGTGCAGATCTGTGTGAAGTGTTAGTAGAGTTTACTGTGTGCAGATCTGTGTGAAGTGTTAGTAGAGTTTACTGTGTGCAGATCTGTGTGAAGTGTTAGTAGAGAGTTTACTGTGTGCAGATCTGTGTGAAGTGTTAGTAGATAATTTACTGTGTGCAGATCTGTGTGAAGTGTTAATAGAGTTTACTGTGTGCAGATCTGTGTGAAGTGTTAGTAGATAATTTACTGTGTGCAGATCTGTGTGAAGTGTTAGTAGATAATTTACTGTGTGCAGATCTGTGTGAAGTGTTAATAGAGTTTACTGTGTGTAGATCTGTGTGAAGTGTTAGTAGATAATTTACTGTGTGCATATATGTGTGAAGTGTTAATAGAGTTTACTGTGTGTCTGTGTGAAGTGTTAGTAGAGTTTACTGTGTGCAGATCTGTGTGAAGTGTTAGTAGAGTTTGCAGATCTGTGTGACTGTGTGCAGATCTGTGTGAAGTGTTAGTAGATAGTTTACTGTGTGCAGATCTGTGTGAAGTGTTAGTAGAGTTTACTGTGTGCAGATCTGTGTGAAGTGTTAGTAGAGTTTACTGTGTGCAGATCTGTGTGAAGTGTTAGTAGAGTTTACTGTGTGCAGATCTGTGTGAAGTGTTAGTAGAGTTTACTGTGTGCAGATCTGTGTGAAGTGTTAGTAGATAGTTTACTAGTGTGCAGATCTGTGTGAAGTGTTAGTAGAGAGTTTACTGTGTGCAGATCTGTGTGAAGTGTTAGTAGAGTTTACTGTGTGCAGATCTGTGTGAAGTGTTAGTAGAGTTTACTGTGTGCAGATCTGTGTGAGATCTGTGTGAAGTGTTAGTAGAGAGTTTACTGTGTAGATCTGTTTAGTAGAGAGTTTACTGTGTGCAGATCTGTGTGAAGTGTTAGTAGAGAGTTTACTGTGTGCAGATCTGTGTGAAGTGTTAGTAGAGTTTACTGTGTGCAGATCTGTGTGAAGTGTTAGTAGAGTTTACTGTTTACTGTGTGCAGATCTGTGTGATGTTAGTAGAGAGTTTACTGTGTGCAGATCTGTGTGAAGTGTTAGTAGAGTTTAATGTGTGCAGATCTGTGTGCAGTGTTAGTAGAGTTTAGTGTCTGCAGATCTGTGTGTTAGTGAGTGTAGAGAGTTTACTGTGTGCAGATCTGTGTGAAGTGTTAGTAGAGTTTACTGTTTGCAGATCTGTGTGAAGTGTTAGTAGTGAGTTTACTGTGTGCAGATCTGTGTGAAGTGTTAGTAGAGTTTACTGTGTGCAGATCTGTGTGAAGTGTTAGTAGAGAGTTTACTGTGTGCAGATCTGTGTGAAGTGTTAGTAGAGAGTCTACTTTGTGCAGATCTGTGTGAAGTGTTAGTAGAGAGTTTACTTTGTGCAGATCTGTGTGAAATGTTAGTAGAGAGTTTACTGTTTGCAGATCTGTGTGAAGTGTTAGTATAGAGTTTACTCTGTGCAGATCTGTGTGAAGTGTTACTCGAGTTTACTGTGTGCAGATCTGTGTGAAGTGTTAGTAGTGAGTTTACTGTGTGCAGATCTGTGTGAAGTGTTAGTCGAGAGTTTACTGTGTGCAGATATGTGTGAAGTGTTAGTAGAGTTTACTGTCTGCAGATCTGTGTGAAGTGTTAGTAGAGTTTACTGTCTGCAGATCTGTGTGAAGTGTTAGAACATAAGAACATAAGAAATTTTACAAACGAGAGGAGGCCATTCGGCCCATCTTGCTCGTTTGGTTGTTAGTAGCTTATTGATCCCAAAATCTCATCAAGCAGTTTCTTGAAGGATCCCAGGGTGTCAGCTTCAACAACATTACTGGGGAGTTGATTCCAGACCCTCACAATTCTCTGTGTAAAAAAGTGTCTCCTATTTTCTGTTCTGAATGCCCCTTTTTCTAAACTCCATTTGTGACCCCTGGTCCTTGTTTCTTTTTTCAGGCTGAAAAAAGTCCCTTGCGTCGACACTGTCAATACCTTTTAGAATTTTGAATGCTTGAATTAGGTCGCCACGTAGTCTTCTTTGTTCAAGACTGAACAGATTCAATTCTTTTAGCCTGTCTGCATATGACATGCCTTTTAAGCCCGGAATAATTCTGGTCGCTCTTCTTTGCACTCTTTCTAAGAGCAGCAATATCTTTTTTTTATAGCGAGGTGACCAGAACTGCACACAATATTCAAGATGAGGTCTTACAAGTGCATTGTACAGTTTTAACATTACTTCCCTTGATTTAAATTCGACACTTTTCACAATGTATCCGAGTATCTTGTTAGATTTTTTATAGCTTCCCCACATTGCCTAGATGAAGACATTTCTGAGTCAACAAAAACTCCTAGGTCTTTTTCATAGATTCCTTCTCCAATTTCAATATCTCCCATATGATATTTATAATGTACATTTTTATTTCCTGCGTGCAGTACCTTACACTTTTCTCTATTAAATGTCATTTGCCATGTATCTGCCCAGTTCTGAATCTTGTCTAGATCATTTTGAATGACCTTTGCTGCTGCAACAGTGTTTGCCACTCCTTCTACTTTTGTGTCGTCTGCAAATTTAACAAGTTTGCTTACTATACCAGAATCTAAATCATTAATGTAGATTAGGAATAGCAGAGGACCTAATACTGATCCCTGTGGTACACCGCTGGTTACCACACTCCATTCTGAGGTTTTTCCTCTAATCAGTACTTTCTGTTTTCTACATGATAGTAAACAGAGTACTGTGTGCAGATCTGTGTGCAGTGTTAGTAGAGAGTTTACTGTGTGCAGATCTGTGTGAAGTGTTGGTAGAGTTTAATGTGTGCAGATCTTTTTGCAGTGTTAGTAGATAGTTTATTGTGTGCATATCTGTGTGGAGTGTTAGTCGAGAGTTTACTGTGTGCAGATCTATGTGAAGTGTTAGTAGAGTTTACTGTGTGCAGATCTGTGTGAAGTGTTAGTAGTGAGTTTACTGTGTGCAGATATGTGTGAAGTGTTAATAGAGAGTTTACTGTTTGCAGATATGTGTGAAGTGTTAGCAGAGAGTTTACTGTTTGCAGATATGTGTGAAGTGTTAGCAGAGAGTCTACTTTGTGCAGATCTGTGTGAAGTGTTAGTAGTGAGTTTACTGTGTGCAGATCTGTGTGAAGTGTTAGTAGAGAGTTTACTGTGTGCAGATCTGTGTGAAGTGTTAGTATAGTTTACTCTGTGCAGATCTGTGTGAAGTGTTACTAGAGTTTACTGTGTGCAGATCTGTGTGAAGTGTTAGTAGTGAGTTTACTGTGTGCAGATCTGTGTGAAGTGTTAGTAGAGAGTTTACTGTGTGCAGATATGTGTGAAGTGTTAGTAGAGTTTACTGTGTGCAGATCTGTGTGAAGTGTTAGTAGAGTTTACTGTCTGCAGATCTGTGTGAAGTGTTAGAAAGGCTGTGATAAGAACATAAGAAAGTTTACAAACGAGAGGAGGCCATTCGGCCCATCTTGCTCGTTTGGTTGTTAGTAGCTTATTGATCCCAGAATCTCATCAAGCAGCTTCTTGAAGGAACCCAGGGTGTCAGCTTCAACAACATTACTGGGGAGTTGATTCCAGACCCTCACAATTCTCTGTGTAAAAAAGTGTCTCCTATTTTCTGTTCTGAATGCCCCTTTTTCTAAACTCCATTTGTGATCCCTGGTCCTTGTTTCTTTTTTCAGGCTGAAAAAGTCCCTTGCGTCGACACTGTCAATACCTTTTAGAATTTTGAATGCTTGAATTAGGTCGCCACGTAGTCTTCTTTGTTCAAGACTGAACAGATTCAATTCTTTTAGCCTGTCTGCATATGACATGCCTTTTAAGCCCGGAATAATTCTGGTCGCTCTTCTTTGCACTCTTTCTAGAGCAGCAATATCTTTTTTATAGCGAGGTGACCAGAACTGCACACAATATTCAAGATGAGGTCTTACAAGTGCATTGTACAGTTTTAACATTACTTCCCTTGATTTAAATTCGACACTTTTCACAATGTATCCGAGTATCTTGTTAGATTTTTTATAGCTTCCCCACATTGCCTAGATGAAGACATTTCTGAGTCAACAAAAACTCCTAGGTCTTTTTCATAGATTCCTTCTCCAATTTCAATATCTCCCATATGATATTTATAATGTACATTTTTATTTCCTGCGTGCAGTACCTTACACTTTTCTCTATTAAATGTCATTTGCCATGTATCTGCCCAGTTCTGAATCTTGTCTAGATCATTTTGAATGACCTTTGCTGCTGCAACAGTGTTTGCCACTCCTTCTACTTTTGTGTCGTCTGCAAATTTAACAAGTTTGCTTACTATACCAGAATCTAAATCATTAATGTAGATTAGGAATAGCAGAGGACCTAATACTGATCCCTGTGGTACACCGCTGGTTACCACACTCCATTCTGAGGTTTTTCCTCTAATCAGTACTTTCTGTTTTCTACATGAAAACAGAAAGTACTGTGTGCAGATCTGCGTGCTGTTAGTAGAGAGTTTACTGTGTGCAGATCTGTGTGAAGTGTTGGTAGAGTTTAATGTGTGCAGATCTTTTTGCAGTGTTAGTAGATAGTTTATTGTGTGCAATATCTCCCATATGATATTCATAATGCACATTTTTTATTTTCTGCGTGCAGTACCTTAAACTTTTCTGTGTGAAGTGTTAGTAAGAGTTTACTGTGTGCAGATCTGTGTGAAGTGTTAGTAGAGTTTACTGTGTGCAGATCTGTGTGAAGTGTTAGTAGAGAGTTTACTGTGTGCAGATCTGTGTGAAGTGTTAATAGAGTTTACTGTTTGCAGATATGTGTGAAGTGTTAGCAGAGAGTTTACTGTTTGCAGATATGTGTGAAGTGTTAGCAGAGAGTCTACTTTGTGCAGATCTGTGTGAAGTGTTAGTAGAGAGTTTACTGTGTGCAGATCTGTGTGAAGTGTTAGTAGAGAGTTTACTGTGTGCAGATATGTGTGAAGTGTTAGTAGAGTTTACTGTGTGCAGATCTGTGTGAAGTGTTAGCAGAGAGTTTACTGTGTGCAGATCTGTGTGAAGTGTTAGTAGAGAGTTTACTGTGTGCAGATCTGTGTGAAGTGTTAGTAGAGTTTACTCTGTGTAGATCTGTGTGAAGTGTTTGTAGAGTTTACTGTGTGCAGATCTGTGTGAAGTCTTAGTAGAGTTTACTGTCTGCAGATCTGTGTGAAGTGTTAGTAGAGTTTACTGTGTGCAGATCTGTGTGGTGTTAGTAGAGAGTTTGCTGTGTGCAGATCTGTGTGAAGTGTTGGTAGAGTTTAATGTGTGCAGATCTTTTTGCAGTGTTAGTAGATAGTTTATTGTGTGCAGATCTGTGTGAAGTGTTAGTCGAGAGTTTACTGTGTGCAGATCTATGTGAAGTGTTAGTAGAGTTTACTGTGTGCAGATCTGTGTGAAGTGTTAGTAGTGAGTTTACTGTGTGCAGATATGTGTGAAGTGTTAATAGAGTTTATTGTTTGCAGATATGTGTGAAGTGTTAGCAGAGAGTTTACTGTTTGCAGATATGTGTGAAGTGTTAGCAGAGAGTTTACTGTGTGCTGATCTGTGTGATGTGTTAGTAGAGAGTTTACTTTGTGCAGATCTCTGTGAAGTGTTAGTAGAGTTTACTGTGTGCAGATCTGTGTGAAGTGTTAGTAGAGTTTACTGTGTGCAGATCTGTGTGGTGTTAGTAGAGAGTTTACTGTATGCAGATCTGTGTGTTGTTAGTAGAGTTTACTGTGTGCAGATATGTGTGAAGTGTTAGTAGAGTTTACTGTGTGCAGATCTGTGTGAAGTGTTAGTAGAGAGTTTACTGTGTGCAGGTATGTGTGAATTGTTAATAGAGTTTACTGAGTGCAGATCTGTGTGAAGTGTTAGTAGAGAGTTTACTTTGTGCAGATCTGTGTGAAGTGTTAGTAGTTTACTTTGTGCAGATATTGAAGTGGGTGCTTGTGATAAAAGGGCTCTACTGTATTATAAAGGAATATTGACAACAAAGAAAGTAGCTGTGTGTTACTATATTTGCTCTGCTATTTTCCATGTGGTTCCTGTGTAAGAAATATTGTGGATATTCCTAATCATTTACACAGAGCTGTGTGCTTCAAAGAAATACGATTTCAGTGTGGGCTTGGATACCTGTGAACTGTGCAATTGTTCATTAATTAACCAGACGGAAGAAAAACCACAAAAGAACAGTGTTTGAAACATAGAACTGTTTTATTGGTTTAAGGAAAGGACTGTGGCTGTCAGGCTTGGATTACAATTATTTCTACTAGAGCAGAAGAGCAGAAGAGAAGGGTTGTATATAAAAATTGCTTCTGTGCTTAAACAGCAGGACATGTTCAGGAAAGTGCGATACTAGGATCCACCTGGAGGTGTCTCCAGAACCCAAACATTAACCTCACCTGCTGATATACCTTTACCTTTCTGTGGATAGAGAAAAGTGATACATACCTGTGAGCTCTCCAATGAATTGTAAATAGTTGTAAATATACAGACACTATTTTTGAATTGTGTTTGGGTTTAGCCTCATACAATTGGCTAGTTAGGGACTGAATATGCTGTGAGTCAAAGTGTGTGTATCATTATAGAATCTCTGGTAGCAATTTACTGAGCCTTAAACAACAGCGTCTTACTGGTAGTGTGGAGCAGGGGCTCAGATCACCAGCAGTTAATATATCATAGACATGCCCTGGAGCAGCACACTGATCACCAGCAGTTAATATATCATAGACATGCCCTGGAGCAGCACACTGATCACCAGCAGTTAATATATCATAGACATGCCCTGGAGCAGCACACTGATCACCAGCAGTTAATATATCATAGACATGCCCTGGATCAGCACAGTGATCACCAGCAGTTAATATATCATAGACATGCCCTGGATCAGCACACTGATCACCAGCAGTTAATATATCATAGACATGCCCTGGATCAGCATCACTGATCACCAGCAGTTAATATATCATAGACATGCCCTGGAGCAGCACACTGATCACCAGCAGTTAATATATCATAGACATGCCCTGGAGCAGCACACTGATCACCAGCAGTTAATATATCATAGACATGCCCTGGAGCAGCACACTGATCACCAGCAGTTAATATATCATAGACATGCCCTGGATCAGCACACTGATCACCAGCAGTTAATATATCATAGACATGCCCTGGATCAGCACACTGATCACCAGCGGTTAATATATCATAGACATGCCCTGGATCAGCACACTGATCACCAGCAGTTAATATATCATAGACATGCCCTGGAGCAGCACACTGATCACCAGCAGTTAATATATCATAGACATGCCCTGGATCAGCACACTGATCACCAGCAGTTAATATATCATAGACATGCCCTGGATCAGCACACTGAACACCAGCAGTTAATATATCATAGACAAGCCCTGGATCAGCACACTGAACACCAGCGGTTAATATATCATAGACAAGCCCTGGATCAGCACACTGAACACCAGCAGTTAATATATCATAGACATGCCCTGGAGCAGCACACTGATCACCAGCAGTTAATATATCATAGACATGCCCTGGATCAGCACAGTGATCACCAGCAGTTAATATATCATAGACATGCCCTGGAGCAGCACACTGATCACCAGCAGCTAATATATCATAGACATGCCCTGGAGCAACACATTGATCACCAGCAGTTAATATATCATAGACATGCCCTGGATCAGCACAGTGATCACCAGCAGTTAATATATCATAGACATGCCCTGGAGCAACACATTGATCACCAGCAGTTAATATATCATAGACATGCCCTGGAGCAGCACATTGATCACCAGCAGTTAATATATCATAGACATGCCCTGGATCAGCACACTGATCACCAGCAGTTAATATATCATAGACATGCCCTGGAGCAGCACACTGATCACCAGCAGTTAATATATCATAGACATGCCCTGGATCAGCACACTGAACACCAGCAGTTAATATATCATAGACAAGCCCTGGATCAGCACACTGATCACCAGCAGTTAATATATCATAGACAAGCCCTGGATCAGCACACTGAACACCAGCAGTTAATATATCATAGACATGCCCTGGATCAGCACACTGAACACCAGCAGTTAATATATCATAGACATGCCCTGGAGCAACACAGTGATCACCAGCAGTTAATATATCATAGACATGCCCTGGAGCAGCACACTGATCACCAGCAGCTAATATATCATAGACATGCCCTGGAGCATCACACTGATCACCAGCAGTTAATATATCATAGACATGCCCTGGATCAGCACAGTGATCACCAGCAGTTAATATATCATAGACATGCCCTGGAGCAGCACACTGATCACCAGCAGTTAATATATCATAGACATGCCCTGGATCAGCACACTGAACACCAGCAGTTAATATATCATAGACAAGCCCTGGATCAGCACACTGAACACCAGCAGTTAATATATCATAGACATGCCCTGGAGCAGCACACTGAACACCAGCAGTTAATATATCATAGACATGCCCTGGAGCAGCACACTGAACACCAGCAGTTAATATATCATAGACATGCCCTGGATCAGCACACTGATCACCAGCAGTTAATATATCATAGACATGCCCTGGATCAGCACACTGATCACCAGCAGTTAATATATCATAGACATGCCCTGGAGCAGCACACTGATCACCAGCGGTTAATATGTCATAGACATGCCCTGGATCAGCACACTGATCACCAGCGGTTAATATATCATAGACATGC
Organism: Polyodon spathula; assembly: GCF_017654505.1. Lineage (NCBI taxonomy): Eukaryota > Metazoa > Chordata > Actinopteri > Acipenseriformes > Polyodontidae > Polyodon > Polyodon spathula. Next base: position 97,046,747 of record NC_054536.1, read on the forward strand.
CCTGGATCAGCACACTGATCACCAGCAGTTAATATATCATAGACATGCCCTGGAGCAGCACACTGATCACCAGCAGTTAATATATCATAGACATGCCCTGGAGCAGCACACTGATCACCAGCAGTTAATATATCATAGACAAGCCCTGGATCAGCACACTGAACACCAGCGGTTAATATATCATAGACATGCCCTGGATCAGCACACTGAACACCAGCAGTTAATATATCATAGACAAGCCCTGGATCAGCACACTGAACACCAGCAGTTAATATATCATAGACAAGCCCTGGATCAGCACACTGATCACCAGCGGTTAATATATCATAGACATGCCCTGGATCAGCACACTGATCACCAGCAGTTAATATATCATAGACATGCCCTGGAGCAGCATTGGACACCTTTAAAAGTTCTCTTCCTGTTTATATGAGGTTTAGTGTTGGCCCGTTGAATATATCATAGTGCTTGTTTTGTTGGGACTGTTTAATACAGACTAATGTTAATATATCATAGACATGCCCTGGAGCAGCACACTGATCACCAGCAAGTTAATATATCATAGACATGCCCTGGATCAGCACACTGATCACCAGCGGTTAATATATCATAGAGATGCCCTGGAGCAGCACACTGATCACCAGCGGTTAATATATCATAGACATGCCCTGGAGCAGCACACTGATCACCAGCGGTTAAAATATCATAGACATGCCCTGGAGCAGCACACTGATCAGCAGCGGTTAATATATTAGACATGCCCTAGATCAGCACACGCACCACTGGTCTAGAGCAGGGGGGCCAAACTCAGTTCCTGTAGGACTGCAGTGTCTTCTGACTTTCATTACAACCAAGCTCTCAATTAGTTAAATGGTCTAATTATGTGATTAATTGGACACCTTTAACATTTCTCTTCATGTTTTATAGGTAGTGTGCCTTGAATCAAGTGCTTTTTTGTTGACTGTAAAAGACTAATATTAAATATGTCCAATTGAACAAATAATTAGATCAATTAAGCTGATTGAGAGCTTAAGTTGGAATGAAAACCACAGGACCCTATGGCCGTCGAGGACTGGAGTTTGACCCCCTGGTCTAGACTAGCACAGGGGTCTCGAACCCTGGTCCTGGAGAGCCCCAAATCATCAGGTTTTATAGGTGTCTGTGTCACCAATGCCTAAAGATCTGGAGCAACTCTTCATCTTTGCTAAGCCAATAAATGGTGCAATTAAGAAACTGATAGCTCAGTTGAAGGAAAACCAGCAGACCCAGTGGCTCTCCAGCACCAGGGTTGGAGTCTCATGCTTTAGAACTTTTGGGCCTTTATTTTTATGACTTTATATTTTTGCATAAACTTGGCAATTTAGCTAGTTCTTTTTGTTGCCACATTTCACAGTGTTCAGTGTGCAGATCCAGCAGATGTATACAATTTGCAATTACAGTAAGCATTCATGTGCATGCCAGATTTTATAGCGATGGAAAAGGTCATCAGAGGAAGGAGTCTGAAAGAAAGAGTGTGTAAGAACTGTTGTTTAAGCCAGGTCTGCTGCCGCTCTGTTGTTGTTTTGCCTGTTGGCTTGTAGAGGTCTGAACATCTCCCATGTGGCTGTCTGAGGGATCCGTGTTATTTATTTCATTGATTTACCAGAAGTAAATAAAAGTGTATCATCTTTTTTTTTTTAGATACAGACAGAAGGCAGATGATTTAACAAGGGGGGGGGGCAGCACTCACTGAGCTAAGGAAGCTGGATCCAAGGACTGCCACCCAGGGCAACAAACTGAGGCCCAGATTTCTAAAAGGACTGCGCATCTTTTACCACCATAAAACAGACACTGAGAGTTCTGAATTCTTGGACGGGATTTATAAAACACACGCCATGGCATAAATACACAATTAACACGTGACTTGCAGGTGCAATGTCTCTGTGCACTAAACTTGGGAGGGGATTTTGCAAATGAGGTCTATTAAATATTCCGTCTAATTTATTAAAGCTGCCAGTAATTGAGGGCCTCGTATTTGCGTGATTATTTTAAGAACTCTGTAAAGCAGGTGTTAATTTGCAGCAGTCAGACAGTAGGCTATATACAAGGCAAGGTGATGTGGGAGACTTGTTTGCAGCAAGAAGGAAACATCGTTTTCAAGAACAAAGAAACATTTAATAACATTTTACAAAGAGCTCATTTTTTAACCCTTCTGATCAAGTCAGTTTGTAAACTCCAATTTTCAATACATACAAATACAATACAAACAGGAAGTCTGCAAATAAATATAGAATCCATGTGAAAAAGGTTCTTAGAAGCACCTAAAAAGGTCTCCCCACAGTGACAAAGCAAGGTTCTAATGAGAGTCTTTACTTCTTACATTGTAGGCATTATTAAAAGAACGGTGGAGGAGATTTAGAAAAGATGGAACGATATTCGAGTCTCACTAAAGAAAAAGTCTCCTATACAATGAGGGCTCATCCTCCATCGTGATTTTAGTAATGTCTACAGAATGTATTTTTGTAATATGGCATTCAGGTATTTAACAATACTGGTTCAGGCAGCATTGTTACATTCGAGTTGGAAAAAAAACGGTAAAAAAAAGGAGAGAGGGACAGATGACGCAGTTAGTTTGTAGCTAGAGCAAGTACAGTTTTTCAACCATATATACAGTACAGACATGCTTTAAAATCATACATAGAGTAAGAAATACAAACATAATAAATAGGAGAGTTGTAACTGCATAAGACTTTAAGAAGATATAAGTCATAGTTAAACTGAAGACTGTTCGTATGAAGCTGTATGGAGTTATTGTTGCTGAACATATTGCTGTAAAAAATGGAAGGATTATCCACCCGTTTGATTGCTATGGATGTAAATAAATAAAACATATTGATTCTGAAGTTTGAAATGTCTTTATGCCTGGAATTATTCTATACGAAATTTGAACTAATATGTGAAGCACAGTAATGGGATGATGCATCGTAATGTATAAGCAACCTACTACAAACTCTGAAGTGGTGCATTTGTTTATTAAGAAGCCACCTCACATTCCATATTTTATTTCTTTGTCCTGGTGATATATTTCAAGCTCATAACACATCTTCATGTCTTACAAGTACTGCTTGTACCAAAATGCCATATTGGTCAGTTTCAGTTTTCGCTTCTGAGCATCCTCATCACCATGGCTAGTACCAGGCTGAGGTCTTTGTGTGCCATTCATTTTCTTTTGGAATGTGTAGCCTCCACATGCAGAGTTGACCCAAACCTGCTATTTATTGTGAGAGGTGTGTAATTCTCCACCGCTAATTACGGTGAGGGATGTTTAAATTGGTTGATTGCAGAATCATCTGCTTTACCTAATTAGTCTTATAAAAAGGTTGTTATTTTGACGATGAGTGCGGCGGTACTGAACACCCACATTACATGGCTTTTTGTGGTCGGTTTTTCCCCTGTAAAAATTTGGGCCTGAGTTCTATAGGACTTTATTCACAACATACCCTGTGGCTACTGTACTTTCAGAAAAACTCTGAGCATTTTGTTTTTTGCTATAAATCTCACTTCAGAATACTTACTAAATAATAGGTTCATCACATGCTATCACTACCTATCACTGCCTTTTGCAACCCAAATGTAAGTAACTTATTTTATTCAACTTTACAAGGAAATGTAGATGTTTTGAATGGTCCGTATCATTGCATGATAACACTGTACAACGAAAGCCAAAACAGCACAGCTATACTGAGATGGGTCTATCTTTACATCACTAGATAACAGACAGCAGATTTTAAACAGATTGGTCAACGAAAGACATCAATGCGCAATACAATACAACCAAAAAATATTATTCCAGAACTCTGCAAAGACATGTCTTGCCATCTGGCCAGCATTTAATTGGACTAAAATTCAGAAGAAGTGAAGAGGTCTCTGAACAGCATGGTAACAGGTCATCAGTGCAGAAGAAGTGAAGAAGTCTCTATGAACAGCATGGTAACAGGTCACCAGTACAGAAGAAGTGAAGAAGTCTCTGAACAGCATGGTAACAGGTCATCAGTGCAGAAGAAGTGAAGAAGTCTCTATGAACAGCATGGTAACAGGTCACCAGTACAGAAGAAGTGAAGAAGTCTCTGAACAGCATGGTAACAGGTCACCAGTACAGAAGAAGTGAAGAAGTCTCTGAACAGCATGGTAACAGGTCATCAGTGCAGAAGAAGTGAAGAAGTCTCTGAACAGCATGGTAACAGGTCACCAGTGCAGAAGAAGTGTCTGTGTGGCTGAGTACTCTGGTTGGCAAAGTGGAGTTTGGATGGTGTTGGTCAGTCCAGCTTTCACTTCCATAATAGCTTAGACACTGCAAACTGTAGACTGAGAGTTATTGTTTGTGTGTGTGCGTGTGTGAGAGAGAGACAGAGAGAGAGAGAGAGAGAGAGAGAGAGAGAGAGAGAGAGAGAGAGAGAGAGAGAGAGAGAGAGAGAGAGAGAGAGAGAGAGAGAGAGAGAGAGAGAGAGAGAGAGAGAGACATATGTAACAGCTGGACAAAAGACTCAGGTTCAAATACATACCTTTTTCAGCAACTGTTTCTAACAATTGTCAAATGTATGATGCAAAAGCAATGGTGGAAACAATAATGTCAATAGCAGATGGATGTGTTATTGTGCATTGCTTCTGCATACTAGATATTAAACCTGGGGTAGCGACAATGTAAGCAGCACACGTTGTGAAACCCTTGATTCTTCATTTTGTTTCCAAACCATTCTGCAAGTGCTGGCACATGGACAATATACCCCTATGAAAATGACTCACTTGAGGGATAGACGACATTCCAATAGGGAGGAGATTACCATGACAAGTACTTAAACAATAATCTTACACTGCAAATACAAGCAAAAACAAATGCAACAATGCAACACTGAAAGCCTGCTCTGCAATGTAACTGGAACACGATGCTATTTACCCATAGTGCTGGAACAGACCGCTCTTTATTTGACAAGGTGCAGATGCATTGAAGTATCAGTTGCAATTCCAATTCCGTTATGGTAGGAGGGTATTTATATAAGAGAAGATATCCAGGTATTTATATAAGAGGAGATATCCAGGTATTTATATAAGAGGAGATATCCAGGTATTTATATAAGAGGAGATATCCAGGTATTTATATAAGAGGAGATATCCAGGTATTTATATAAGAGGAGATATCCAGGCATTTATATAAGAGGAGATATCCAGGTATTTATATAAGAGGAGATATCCAGGTATTTATATAAGAGGAGATATCCAGGTATTTATATAAGAGGAGATATCCAGGCATTTATATAAGAGGAGATATCCAGGCATTTATATAAGAGGAGATATCCAGGTATTTATATAAGAGGAGATATCCAGGTATTTATATAAGAGGAGATATCCAGGTATTTATATAAGAGGAGATATCCAGGTATTTATATAAGAGAAGATATCCAGGTATTTATATAAGAGGAGATATCCAGGTATTTATATAAGAGGAGCTATCCAGGCATTTATATAAGAGGAGATATCCAGGCATTTATATAAGAGGAGATATCCAGGCATTTATATAAGAGGAGATATCCAGGCATTTATATAAGAGGAGATATCCAGGCATTTATATAAGAGGAGATATCCAGGTATTTATATAAGAGGAGCTATCCAGGCATTTATATAAGAGGAGATATCCAGGTATTTATATAAGAGGAGCTATCCAGGCATTTATATAAGAGGAGATATCCAGGTATTTATATAAGAGAAGATATCCAGGTATTTATATAAGAGGAGATGTCCAGTTATTTATAGATTAAATAAGATATGCATGGTTTTGGCTGTGCAGATGGTTGGGGATATGCATGGTTTTGGCTGTGCAGATATTTGGGGATATGCATGGTTTTGGCTTTGCAGATTGTTGGGGATATGCATGGTTTTGGCTTTGCAGCTGGTTGGAGATATGCATGGGTTTGGCTTTGCAGATGGTTGGGGATATGCTTGGTTTTGGCTGTGCAGATGGTTGGGGATATGCATAGTTTTGGCTTTGCAGATTGTTGGGGATATGCATGGTTTCGGCTGTGCAGATGGTTGGGGATATGCATGGTTTTGGCTGTGCAGATTGTTGGGGATATGCATGGTTTTGGCTGTGCAGATATTTGGGGATATGCATGGTTTCGGCTGTGCAGATGGTTGGGGATATGCATGGTTTTGGCTGTGCAGATGGTTGGGGATATGCATGGTTTTGGCTGTGCAGATGGTTGGGGATATGCATGGTTTCGGCTGTGCAGATGGTTAGGGATATGCATGGTTTTGGCTGTGCAGATGGTTGGGGATATGCATGGTTTCGGCTGTGCAGATGGTTAGGGATATGCATGGTTTTGGCTGTGCAGATGGTTGGGGATATGCATGGTTTTGGCTGTGCAGATGGTTGGGGATATGCATGGTTTTGGCTGTGCAGATGGTTGGGGATATGCATGGTTTTGGCTGTGCAGATGATTGGGGATGTGCATGGTTTTGGCTGTGCAGGTGGTTGGGGATATACATGGTTTTGGCTGTGCAGATGGTTGGGAATATGCATGGTTTTGGCTGTGCAGATGATTGGGGATATGCATGGTTTTGGCTGTGCTGGTGGTTGCGAATATGCATGGTTTCTGATTTCTGTCTTTCCTGGAGAAGACACTATTAATCCAGTCACTGCTGGTAAGTGACCTTAATTCTGCATGAGATGGATATCAAGAGGCTGGCCAGATTTCTGTGTTCAGTTTTTAACATCTTATCTTAACTCAGTCACAGAGCCACAGTGGAAAATGCTCCTCGTTGTGTCTTAAAGACAGGGAATGAAAGGTGCATACCTAATGGCTGCTGCTTGGATATCATTTATGAGAATCGGAGGGTTTTCTGAGGTCGTCAGAATATTTAGAGGGTTATGTACTGCCCTGCTGGCATGAGATTTCTATTCTGCTTGAATGTGAACAGGGTTTAAAAACTCAAGATTCTTCAGAACACCAGGGAGATGTGAATTTCTGGAGCTCCCTGTTCATCGTACTGTGAGTATGTAGTTTGATTCATAGTAACTGGTATCTTATTAAAACATATACCATATCTGAAATTGTACAGCCTCCCTTGGCCAGATAACTAGTGAGAAATAATTTCCCTTGGAAGTAGATTTACAGGTTATGCGTTTAAGCAATTTAAAGTTATATTATATATAATTAGTATTATATAATTTTCTTCTTCTTCTTCTTCTTCTTCTTCTTCTTCTTCTTCTTCTTCTTCTTCTTCTTCTTCTTCTTCTTCTTCTTATTATACTTAATATTAATAATAATAATAATAATAATAATAATAATAATAATAATAATAATAATAATAATAATAATTAAATATTAATTAACAATTCATTGAAATTTCAAGCAAATTTGGGATAACAACATAATTCATTCTATTTGTTGTTTCTTTTTCACACATGCCAGCTTTCCAAAGGAAGGTGTGACATTGCCTTCCTGTTGGAAAGCAAGAAAGTGTGAAACTGAAGGAACATGGAAATGTAATAAAGGGTGATAACAGGGGGTCAGCCAGATACTGATCAGAGCATATGCTGTTCTTCTAGCCTGGTACAAACTACAGCAGCCAAAAAACATGTCAAGTGCACAGAACCCCCCCCCCCAACCTCACCCTAACCCCCCACAATGTCCGAGTGATTTGAAGTTACTGTACCAGTAATTTGTGAAACAAACCAGTAGCTGATCATGCATTAACCATGGGAATCTCATTGATATAAACAGTATGTTGTTGTAGTTGATCATGCATTAACCATGGGAATCTCATTGATATAAACAGTATGTTGTTGTAGTTGATCATGCATTGACCATGGGAATCTCACTGATGTAAACAGTATATCATTGTTGATCATGCATTAACCATGGGAATCTCATTGATATAAACAGTATGTTGTTGTAGTTGATCATGCATTGACCATGGGAATCTCATTGATGTAAACATTATGTTGTTGTAGTTGATCATGCATTAACCATGGGAATCTCATTATTAAATGACAGTATGTCATTGTTGATCATGCATTGACCATGGAAATGTCAGTGATATAAACACTATGTCATTGTTGATCATGCATTGACCATGGGAATTTCATTGATATAAACAGTACGTTGTTGTAAGTATTCACTGGGATAGCATTGTTATGTAGCCTGGAAGGTGAACTAGATTCTGATATAAAATTACTGATAAGAAGATCAACAACTGTTTGTGGAGCTTGTTATCCAAGAATGATCCCGGAGTCTCAGTAAGGGAAGTGACAGCGAGTGGGAGAAGTACAGGCATGGAAAAGTACAGAGCAGTTTCGAAGCAGAAAGGAGAAATTGCATCTTGAATTGCTTTAATCAGAAAACAGAGGACATTGGGGAAACACAGCAGCAGCAAGTCAAACAGCCGCGTGTGTTTTTCTGATAACAAACAAGCTGAAACTCGGAGCAGCTGATTCAAATTCAGCGCCGTTTTGAGACACGGGCGAGGGGAGGAGCCAACAGCACAGCAGAACAACGCAGTTAAACGAGGCAGTCTTCCCAGCGACAGCGAGTGGGAAAAGTACAGGCGTGGAAAAGTACAGAGCAGTTTCGAAGCAGTTTGAAAGCAGGTTGACGGCTGCAGAAGAAACTAAACTTAAAAAAAACAAAAAAAAAACTCAACATGGTCTTCAAGCCAGTAATCTGTGACACCTGCTTGATGTGGGAAATCCGAGAAAACCCAGCGGAGCTAAACCAAGTGTGCGTAAAGTGCCGCGCGATCCAGGATTTGCATAAACTAGTAAGTATGCTAGAAATGGAGCTGGAAGAAGTGAGACAGCAACAGGATCTTGAGGAACTGGCACACCCACAATTCATGGAAGTCTGCATCATCCCTAACAGACTGAAAGCCACCAGGGAGATAGAAGGTCAGAACAGCTGGGTTCAGGTAGGCAGAAGCAGGGAAAAAAAGAAACTTCGTCAAACACAACCACCAGAAATCAAAACAACCAACAGATTTGAGTCACTTCAGAATTTTGATGAGCAGAACCAACAACAAGAGAATGAAAGGAACAACATCCAGGACCCCACTGACAGTGGTGACCAGACAGCAAAAAGAAGGGAGGTCATGATTGTTGGGGACTCCATATTGAGAAACACAGCAAGTTCAATTCGCAGTTTGGACCCCCTTACTACAACAGTGTGCTGCCTTCCGGGAGCCTCGGTCAAGCACATCACTGAGAAAGTGGACAGGCTCCTAGAACGAACAGGAGACGACCCGGTAGTAGTCGTCCACATTGGTACAAACAACATTGGAAGAGACAGACCAAAATCCCTGCAAAACAAATTCAGAGAGCTAGGAAGGAAATTAAAAGAGAAAACCAAAACTGTGGTATTTTCTGGTATACTACCCGCACCTTGCAAAGGACCATATGGACAGCTGGAAATAATTAATCAAAACGCATGGCTGAAGACGTGATGCACACGGGAAGGCTTCACCTATCTTGATCATTGGACCACATTCTACAACGAGGACTATCTGTATAGACGGGATGGACTGCATTTAAATAACAAGGGAACCAGTCTACTCGGAGAAAAGATCCTCGAGCAGGTTCAGAAGCATTTAAACTAGAAAGGAAGGGGGGAGAAATCAACAAAAAAACAGAAGGGAGACCGCATCAAAACAAGAACAACAACTCAGGTAAGACAACCATTAAATGTATTTATCTAAATGCTAGAAGTATCAGAAACAAAATTCTAGAACTTGAAGCTACTGCACTAACAGGTAACTATGATGTGATAGGTGTTACAGAAACGTGGTTGTCTGAGAGTGATGGGGACGAATATAATATTTGTGGGTATACACTGTATAGGAAAGACAGGCAGGACAGAAGAGGAGGAGGGGTAGCGCTATACATAAGAAACAGTCTTGAAGCCCAGGTGTTAAACCTGGACAAAGAAAATAAAACCGAATCAATATGGGTCAGAATAACGGACAAAAATTCAAAAGGCATAATAATAGGAGCATGCTATAGACCGCCAGATTCAGACGGTGAGCAAAATAATCTGTTATACAATGACATTAGAAATGTGTGTAGCAAAGGAGAAGCCATACTAATGGGGGATTTCAACTTCCCCCAAATAAAATGGGAAAACCCGGTGGGTAGCACGAAGGATGAAATAGAAATGGTGGAAATGACAAATGACTGCTTCCTAACACAATTTGTGAAGGCACCCACTAGAGGGGAGGCATGCCTTGATTTAGTCTTTTCAAATAACGAAGATAGAATAACTAAAACAGAGGTCAGAGAACCACTGGCAAACTCAGACCACAACATGGTCTCATTTGAAGTGTTTTTTAAATCCCCAAAAGAAATGACTAAAGCTAAGGTTTACAATTTTAGAAAAGCAAACTATGAAGGTATGAAACAAAGACTAACAGAAGTAGATTGGAGTAAAATAGAGAAAACACCCACAGAAGAAGGATGGTTGTTCTTCAAAAATGTAGTACTAGAGGCGCAAAACAATTATATCCCTAAAGTAGACAAATCTAATTGTAAAACTAAATTGCCAAAATGGTTTAATAGATCAATTAAAAAAAATATTCAGCGAAAAAAGGCACTTTACAGAGCATTAAAAAAGGACCAAAAAGAAAGTACGCAGAAAGAGTACACAGAACTGCAAACGCAAGTCAAAAAGGAAGTTAGAAAGGCCAAGAGAGAAATAGAAATGAACATTGCTAAGGGAGCTAAAACCAATTCCAAAATGTTTTTCCAATATTACAACAGCAAGAGAACATTCAAAGAGGAGATTAAATGTTTAAGAGATACAAATGGCAAAATCGTAGATGAAGAAAAAAAAATAGCAAATATGTTAAATGATTACTTTTCACAAGTTTTTACAAAGGAAGATACTGACAACATGCCCCACATGTCATCCAGTTCCTGTCCAGTTTTAAATAACTTTAGCATAACTGAGGCAGAAGTGTTAAAGGGACTAGGAGCTCTTAAAATAAACAAATCCCCTGGGCCGGATGAGATCCTCCCAGTAGTACTCAAAGAAATGAAAGAAGTAATTTACAAACCGCTAACCAAGATCATGCAGCAGTCTCTTGACACAGGGGTGGTACCGACAGACTGGAAAATTGCAAACGGAAACAAAACTGAACCAGGTAACTACAGACCAGTACGCCTGACTTCTATTATATGCAAACTTATGGAAACTATAATAAGATCCAAAATGGAAAATTACCTATATGGTAACAGGGTACTGGGAGACAGTCAACATGGTTTTAGGAAAGGGAGATCGTGCCTAACTAACTTGCTTGATTTTTTTGAGGATGCAACATCCATAATGGATAATTGCAAAGCATATGACATGGTTTATTTAGATTTCCAGAAAGCTTTTGACAAAGTCCCGCACAAAAGATTAATTCTCAAACTGAACGCAGTTGGGATTCAAGGAAACACATGTACATGGATTAGGGAGTGGTTAACATGTAGAAAACAGAAAGTACTGATTAGAGGAAAAACCTCAGAATGGAGTGTGGTAACCAACGGTGTACCACAGGGATCAGTATTAGGTCCTCTGCTATTCCTAATCTACATTAATGATTTAGATTCTGGTATAGTAAGCAAACTTGTTAAATTTGCAGACGACACAAAAGTAGGAGGAGTGGCAAACACTGTTGCAGCAGCAAAGGTCATTCAAAATGATCTAGACAAGATTCAGAACTGGGCAGACACATGGCAAATGACATTTAATAGAGAAAAGTGTAAGGTACTGCACGCAGGAAATAAAAATGTACATTATAAATATCATATGGGAGATATTGAAATTGGAGAAGGAATCTATGAAAAAGACCTAGGAGTTTTTGTTGACTCAGAAATGTCTTCATCTAGACAATGTGGGGAAGCTATAAAAAAGGCTAACAAGATGCTCGGATACATTGTGAAAAGTGTTGAATTTAAATCAAGGGAAGTAATGTTAAAACTGTACAATGCACTAGTAAGACCTCATCTTGAATATTGTGTTCAGTTCTGGTCACCTCGCTATAAAAAAGATATTGCTGCTCTAGAAAGAGTGCAAAGAAGAGCGACCAGAATTATTCCGGGCTTAAAAGGCATGTCATATGCAGACAGGCTAAAAGAATTGAATCTGTTCAGTCTTGAACAAAGAAGACTACGTGGCGACCTAATTCAAGCATTCAAAATTCTAAAAGGTATTGACAGTGTCGACCCAAGGGACTTTTTCAGCCTGAAAAAAGAAACAAGGACCAAGGGTCACAAATGGAGTTTAGAAAAAGGGGCATTCAGAACAGAAAATAGGAGACACTTTTTTACACAGAGAATTGTGAGGGTCTGGAATCAACTCCCCAGTAATGTTGTTGAAGCTGACACCCTGGGATCCTTCAAGAAGCTGCTTGATGAGATTTTGGGATCAATAAGCTACTAACAACCAAACGAGCAAGATGGGCCGAATGGCCTCCTCTCGTTTGTAAACTTTCTTATGTTCTTATGTTCTTAATTCCCCTCAGACAGTGGAGTTATTCATTGGGAGTGACATGCGTTGTGTTGTTATGGGTCTGTATCTAAAAACTAAAGTGTAATCTAAAGGTTCAAGCTTCCATGTGCTGTAAACTAGTCAAATTGTTTAGGCAGGGATTAATACATGACGTGCATTTTACTCCACTATAAATGTATTATTATTATCATCATCATCATCGTTAGATTATTTTCAGTGTTAATAACCCCTCATAATAATGGCCACTTGGTTTAAGACATTAAAGGCTCTCGCACAGTAAAACAGCATATCTGGCAAACTCCAAAGGGTATTCATTTACTTTCAGTACGTTCTCTCCCAGGGTACAGTACATCACAGTGTTCAAGACTGCTGTACTGCAACACATTATCAGTTTCTTTATATTACCCACACAGGACATGACAGAGATCTCTTTCTACATGCACTTAAACCTGAGCATGCAAGACTGGACTAGTTTCCAAAGCTGTTGTATGCATGAGCCATGCAGCGTTCCACACATGGCATCAGGCAATCAGAGCCTCTCAATCACTCTGCTCATTCCACCACCTTATGGGGATCTACACTAGCATTGCTAATAAAAAGTAAACAAACAAATGGATATGTTAAATCTCTATTGAGAAAGGTATATTACTTTTCCCAATGACATTAGTGTTATATTTACCACATTGTACCATAAGTGACCAATGTAAGAACATAGCAGATAATTTGCCCAGCATTGGTAGCATGCCATCTCCTATTGTTTTGCCACACAGTATCATTGCACCATGACTGTCCTCTGTGCAGCCCCTTCATTGTGGCTCAATTTTGTCTACTATTCCTTTTGCATATACAGAGAACCGAGCAATATCTTCAAAAGGGTTTTACCAAATCATGTACATAATCCGCTCTCATGAACAGTTTTGATTGTTTTCAATGTCTTTTTGCTCGCAACAAACAGGTTTTCTTTTTTTTTTCTGTCAACACAGCTACTTAACTTCTCCAGCACTGAATGTAAATTCAGCCATGTTGTTTTTACCAGGGTGAGATGCTGTCATCTGAAATAGTCAAGGGAAGAGGTACAATTTCAGTAAAGTAGAATCATGCTATTGTAACTCTCATTATAAATAACCCTTGATTGCTTTGACTGAACTGGAGTGTACAGCTTGGCATTCCCTCGTACCTAATAAGATATGTTGCTACAAAAGATTACAAGACACTGACATTGGTACAGGTTACAAGACATCAACAATCTCCATATATTGAATGTGTTTCCTTATCAGTAACTTTCTACAAGCTTGCCTTTATACTGAGTTAAAGAAAATACACAGACAAAGCACAGCAGCATATTAAATGGAAAAACAAGACAACAACAACACCTCAAATTGTAACAGAACCCAGAATCCACAGGCAAAGTCAGCCAGTGTGGGAGTCCTCTCTTAAACCACGTGTCCTAGCTCGCTCAAACATTGCTGCTACACATTTTGTGCCGTGAAACATAATTTTTCCTGACAAGTGTATTAATTTGTTACAATAGCAAAGTATAAAAAAGCATATGTCATAGCCTGAGGCCACTTGAAGAACGGCAGAAAATCAGTGCCCAGTAGTAGCGGAACGAGACACAGCTGCGGTTCTGCCAGCAGTAACAGAGAACGAGACACAGCTGTGGTTCTGCCAGTAGTACCAGGGAACGAGACACAGCTGCGGTTCTGCCAGTAGTAACAGGGAATGAGACACAGCTGCGGTTCTGCCAGTAGTAACAGGGAACGAGACACAGCTGCGGTTCTGCCAGTAGTAACAGGGAACGAGACACAGCTGCGGTTCTGCCAGTAGTAACAGGGAACGAGACACAGCTGCGGTCTGCCAGTAGTAACAGGGAACGAGACACAGCTGCGGTTCTGCCAGTAGTAACAGGGAACGAGACACAGCTGCGGTTCTGCCAGTAGTAACAGGGAACGAGACACAGCTGCGGTTCTGCCAGTAGTAACAGGGAACGAGACACAGCTGCGGTTCTGCCAGTAGTAACAGGGAACGGAACGAGACACAGGGAACGAGACACAGCTGCGGTTCTGCCAGTGGTTCTGCCAGTAGTAACAGGGAACGAGACACAGCTGCGGTTCTGCCAGTAGTAACAGGGAACGAGACACAGCTGCGGTTCTGCCAGTAGTAACAGGGAACGAGACACAGCTGCGGTTCTGCCAGTAGTAACAGGGAACGAGACACAGCTGCGGTTCTGCCAGTAGTAACAGGGAACGAGACACAGCTGCGGTTCTGCCAGTAGTAACAGTGCGGTTCTGCCAGTAGTAACAGGGAACGAGACACAGCTGCGGTTCTGCCAGTAGTAACAGGGAACGAGACACAGCTGCGGTTCTGCCAGTAGTAACAGGGAACGAGACACAGCTGCGGTTCTGCCAGTAGTAACACGAGACACAGCTGCGGTTCTGCCAGTAGTAACAGGGAACGAGACACAGCTGCGGTTCTGCCAGTAGTAACAGGGAACGAGACACAGCTGCGGTTCTGCCAGTAGTAACAGGGAACGAGACACAGCTGCGGTTCTGCCAGTAGTAACAGGGAACGAGACACAGCTGCGGTTCTGCCAGTAGTAACAGGGAACGAGACACAGCTGCGGTTCTGCCAGTAGTAACAGGGAACGAGACACAGCTGTGGTCTGCCAGTAGTAACAGGGAACGAGACACAGCTGCGGTTCTGCCAGTAGTAACAGGGAACGAGACACAGCTGCGGTTCTGCCAGTAGTAACAGGGAACGAGACACAGCTGCGGTTCTGCCAGTAGTAACAGAACGAGACACAGCTGCGGTTCTGCCAGTAGTAACAGGGAACGAGACACAGCTGCGGTTCTGCCAGTAGTAACAGGGAACGAGACACAGCTGCGGTTCTGCCAGGACACAGCTGCGGTTCTGCCAGTAACGTAGACACACAGCTGCGGTTCTGCCAGTAGTAACTGGGAACGAGACACTGCTGCAGTTCTGCCAGTAGTAACAGGGAACGAGACACAGAAGTAGTAACGAACGAGACACAGCTGCGGTTCTGCCAGTAGTAACAGGGAACGAGACACAGCTGCGTTCTGCCAGTAGTAACAGGGAACTGCCAGTAGTAACAGGGAACGAGACACAGCTGTGGTTCTACCAGTAGTAACAAGGAACGAGACACAGTTGTGGTTCTGCCAGTAGTAACAGGGAACGAAACACAGCTTAGGTTCTGCCAGTAGTAACAGGGAACGAGACACAGCTTAGGTTCTGGCAGGAGACAGATGTGCAAATGGAGTTGTGCTGCATTAATACGTTTATTAGGACCCTTTTCCTCCTCACAGAGTTTAAGAAATGAACTCCAGGCTCAGTCAGACTCACAATATACATACTAATTTAGACTCTTTAACTGCTGCTGGTAATTCCTAGGCAGGAAGGGCCTTTTGTTCTAAAACTCTTGAATTCTGGAATGCTCTGCCTTCTTCTATCAGGGAAGCTGGGACTCCTACTGTTTTTAAGTCAAGACTGAAAATATATTTTTCAAGAAATACTTCTTATCTTAGTTTTCCTATTTTACAACCAAAACTGCATTTTTAAAATTTCAATTGTAGTAAAGGTTTATTGTAGATTCTTAATAGTTCTATTTCTACTAACTAACCTTTTTATCTCTTTTTAAATGTTCTGTTTTGTCGAATTCTATATTAGTTTTCAATTGAATGGTTTAATTGTTCATTGTGTGTGTGTGGAGTGTGAGTGTGTGTGAGTGTGTGTACTGTGTGTGTGTGGAGTGTATATATGGTGAGTGTGGGTGTGTGTGTGGAGTGTGTGTGTGTGTGCGTGTATGTATTGGATTTGTGTGTGTGAGTATGAGTATGGGTGTGTGTGTGTATCACTTTGGAATCCTTGTGATGAAAGGCGCTCTAGAAATGTGAATTGTTGTTGTTGCAGCCCACAAGAAGCTGCATCCAAAAGACAAAGACCCTATTTTATGAAAAGGCACTAAATTTAGAGTTAGTGCACATGCAAATCAGGGAACCTAATGTGCTTGACAAATCTAAATTTACTGCCCCAATTACTAACAGAGAATTAATTAATTTATGTGCACACTATTTGGCTCATTTACATGCCATACCATGCACTAAATTTAGTGCAAGCAATAATTTAATATGCACGATACACATACACGTGACCACCTTCATATAAAAAGCCCCAGCAGTCCAGGCATATCTTTTGGTCAGTAACTTATTGTGAAGGTTGATGTGGCTTACATTGACCAACAATGAGTGATCAACAGACACAGCACTCGGTAGGGGACAGGCAGAGGCAACGTAAAGTGAAACTGCACTGCTTACCCTTTATTTTAACATGTATTCCTTGTCTAATAAATAAATAAAATATAATAAATAAAATGGTTTAAACAAAAAAAAGGACTTTCACAAATCAAAAGACATGAAGGCAAAAACAAATAGACAAACAAATAATTAAAACAAGTATCGTGCTGGTTGTTCCAGCACGAGTAGCAATTGTTTTCTTTGCTCTTACTTGTCTCTTTCTTCCTCTGGATAACCGGCTCCGTGCAGCCAAAGCTGCAGGTCTTTTATATTGTGGCTGAGGGATTAACTGGCTATTAATTATCTTATTAACCCATAGGCCATAGTTTGCATGAGTTTAATAAATCTGTGTGACTGTCAGCTAATTCAATAACTACTAGCCGACAGTCACACAGTCTCACAAGGTAAGTAGCTAATAACATAGCATAGCAATGGAAGTTCACTCTGTGTCTGTGGATAATGTCACCTAACGGTAGCATATATAATGAAAACAGCAAACTAGAATGGAGCCATGTGCAACACCACAGACAACTTCCGATAATGCTGATTTTACCTCCCCAATAGAGACAAACTGAAACCTATCAGAAAGACAAGATTTGAACCAGGATAGGACATGGTCAGACAGTCCTACTGTGCTTTCAAGATGATTCAGTGGGATGGAATGGTCTACAGTATCAAAGGCAGCACTTAGATCTAGAATAATTAAAACTGATGGAAAGCCCGAGTCAGAGGGTTGTCTCTGTGCTATGTGCATCATGGAATCCAGATTGAAACTTCTCGAATATATTATAGAACAGTTAGAAATGTTTGTAATTGAATTGCACCAACTCTAGAACCTTATCTAAGAAAGGTAGGTTGGAGATTGGCCGATAGTTATTGAGAACTTTAGGATCCAAATTGTGTTTCTTAAACACAGACTTTACCACATTTAATAATGTAGTCGTGTTTTAAAATGAAAATGCAGCATGGTGTGTTTCAGAGCAGGTGCAGTGACTTTATTGTGCTGATTAACTAGGTTTGAAATTGTTGGCTGTGAGCACCCAAGATGGCAAGCCATAGTGCAAAAAGTGCAGAAGTTGATTATCTAGGTCAGGGGTCATCTGGCAGCTACAGCCATTTATTGAATGTAAGACTGTTCACTTGGAGGGCCACACCGTAAAAAAAAAGTTATACATTGTAACATACCTTAAAATGTCTATAGAAACTGTTTGCAGGCCAATATACTCAAATATACTACTTTACACAAAACACATTACCCCCACAGCATTATTCCTAGACAATAAGTATGCTGGCACGGTCTCTGCAGAAGAAACCTTCACACAGGCGTGGCTGTTTGTTATTGCATCGGCTCATGAATGGCCGTCATGCATTTTGCCTCGCTCAACCTGGCTCAAAGTGTGTTGACCCACATCCTGAAGTGGGTCGCTGGGACCCAGGTATGTGGTTTCACAATACGCTACGCTAAACTCAGAATACTTTGTGCAGCATGTCATAGTGACGTTGTGTGTTACAACCTTTCATAACTAGAACATTTGCACTGAAAATCAGACATATTTAAGTCAAAATTATTCGTTGAACAAATAATCATATCACTAACGATTTTGGAATATTCTGTCTTCCGCCTCCACCTTTCTCTTTAATAACTCTTTCTAACTACTTTTTGGCTGCTGGTTTTAACTTTTACACAAAGTAAAATAAATAGTTTAAACAAGCCTTCACTTCCCTATCTTTATCAAAACGACGTGTGCTGGTATACCTGTGTGAGGAAATGGATCCTGTGTACTATTTGATGGGCTATTTTATTGCCTCTGTGAGCTGTGATTGGCTTAAAGGAAATGTCACTCACGCAAAGCAGACTCCACATGTTGAATACACGTGTCATGGGTGACTATGAGTTATTTTTGTGTGCTATTTATTTATTTATTAGGTTGCATGTTTCTTTATTGTGTTAATCATTATTATTGTTCACTGTTTTGATTTGCGTATAGCCAGTTCACTTCATTTTTATGAACACTGAGTGATTTTAACACGTTACTGTTTTTAGTTTCCTACCAGAACACACTTGGAGGGAAGTTGCTTAATAACAAGGACGTTAACAATCTGATCAAGACTGATTACAGGTGTGGTGAGGAGACCCCCCTATATGAGCAGTCAAAAGGAGGAGTGAAACAGAGACGAGAGAGCTGAAGAAGAGAAAACAGAATGAGAGAGGAAGACAACCGAGAGGAACAGAGCGAGAGAACAAAACAGTGAAACAGTGGAGCGATCTGGGAAGCAGAAGAGAGAAGCAGAGAATCCGATCCAGGACAGAGCAGCTTGAATCAGCTCTGGGTAGCTGCAACTAGAAGAGGCAAGCAGAAGAAAGAGGCGGGGCATGCCAGGGAGATGAGAGGAGGAGAATAATAATTACCATTGCAAAGTAGAAGCGAAGCAGCTGACCTTGCAGTGGCTAAGATGCATTGCTGAAGAAGAGTTAAGTACATTGTAATTTACTTACACCTGTGTTTCACCACGCAACTATATTTATTTAGAATCACTAATTGCTCTAATAAGTAGTTGATTTTGTATCAGCTAAAACACTTTGTTAATGAAGAAATTAAGTCATTGTATCTTAAGGACACTGGTGTTCGATTGCACAGGTATATTTCATTCTTGCTCTGCTACATTTACACAGCTTATAGAACCGTTAATTGTGTTACAATTGGTTTTAAGTAGTCTGATTTTAACTGGTTTTTATTACCTATGAGTGTAATTCACTCGGTCAGCTGACGATTTTAGTGTTTTAGTAAAATTATAGGAGATACTTCTTTTTATTTCTGAGGCAGTGCCGGGACATTGCTGGGGTGCTGTGTGAACGCAAAGCGCCACCTTGTGCAGGGGCCCCAGTGACACCAACTGAAAATTGTCTGGGTAGACTGCCTTAGTCTTTAGGTTGGGCTCGGTGGTGGACTGGCGCCCCCTGTTGTGGGTGAGGTGAATTCGATTAAATTGATTACCAAATTGGGGAGCAGGAGGCTGGAACCATTTCCGGTACTGACGACCTGCCTAGGGGAATTAGTTTGGGAAATTGTAGCTTGACAGTGTTATTAGCTATTCACATTTAACGTTGTCTATATTCAGAATAATAGTAATCCAATACTACCTTGTTCTGTATGTCTGGCTGTTGTTACCCACTGCGGATGCCTCGAACCTGTGTGACCCAAGAAATAGAAGGGTTAAAACAAAATCATTATGAATTTGTTCTGTTGCTGTTAGCACAGAACTGGCATAGTCAGACTACACTTTGTCACATCCAAGTAATATTGCTTCGGACCATATGAGCTGTGCTACCATGATATGTGTTCTATTAAAGAGGTGGGGTGTTTTAAAGACGAATTCCAAAACGATAGAGCACATCAGTGCAATGTAAGAAACTAATGAGCGGGCCGCCAAAATTGCTTTTAATTTTACTGACATAGCACTGCAGACGTGGTACTTCCCACCCTTGTGCATATTATGTATTTTGTATTTTATGTTTTGAAGGATGAGTGAAAACTCATCGCCATTATTTGCTATTGTTTTTAAATGCCTTACAGACATCAAGCATTGCCTGTGACAATTTTCTAATGTTGAGTTCAAATAAAACGGAGGTTATGCAAGTGGGCTCACAGAACCAACTAAAAGGATTGAGATTGTATGAGTTTGACCCTTGCAGTCTCTCATCAAAACTTAAACTAGAAATTAAGAGTTTGGGGGTCATCTTTGATCCTGCTCTCTCATTTGAGACTCAGATTAGGGAAGTTACTGAAGTATCTTTTTACCATTTGACAGATACAGCCAAACTGAGACCAATTATATCCATATCTGATGCTGAGAGACTAATGCATGCCTGTGTTTCATCTAGAATTGATTATTGTAATGCACTTTTTTCTACTGTCCCAAAACACACTTGCACTTGCATGGTCTGACCGTGGCAGTTGTATGTGTGACATGCTGTACAGCTGTATTGGTTTGTTTGTTTTTTCTGCTATGTACTGTACAGTGCTTTGCGATACTTTGTATAAAAGCAATAAACAAATAAATCAAGTGAAAGAAAGTTCTCAGTTTGTATGCCTCGTCTTCCAGGATGTATCTTTCTGATGCACTTCCTAGGTCACCCAGCAGTGTCTTCGGGATCAATAATCATACTGGCTGCAAAACATGTCAGTCATTATTGAGACTTGCTTTTTTTTGGGAGTGAATGTATTCTGCAGTCTGTCATATTTTCAGCAACTACCACACTGTAATGTTGAGCAAACAGCTCACTGCATTAAAGAAATGCCCTAAAATGCTGATGTTTTACAGATGTGCACTTCAAATTCAACCAAAATGAACACTTAGTGTCCATGTTTGAGTGCTCTTATTTTATGTGATAGTATTTACATCTGCAAAAGTGTTGTGTGTGTGTGTGCTATATGTGGTTGAGTGTTATTTGTAGAAATTCACACACCTCTAATAGAAACGTCCCTCCAGGTGCACCTCGAGCACCATACCCCCCCGTTGAAATTCACACAGCTCTAATAGAAATGCCCCTCCAAGTGCACCTTGAGCACCCCCCCTGTTGAAATTCACCCAGCTCTAATAGAAACGCCCCTCCAGGTGCATCTCGAGCACCCCCATTGTTGAAATTCACACAGCTCTAATAGAAACGTCCCTCCAGGTGCACCTCGAGCACCCCCCCTGTTGAAATTCACACAGCTCTAATAGAAACGCCCCTCCAGGTGCACCTCGAGCACCCCCCCTGTTGAAATTCACCCAGCTCTAATAGAAACGCCCCTCCAGGTGCACCTCGAGCACCCCCCCTGTTGAAATTCACCCAGCTCTAATAGAAACGCCCCTCCAGGTGCATCTCGAGCACCCCCCCTGTTGAAATTCACCCAGCACTAATAGAAACGCCCCTCCAGGTGCACCTCGAGCACCCCCCCTGTTGAAATTCACCCAGCTCTAATAGAAACGCCCCTCCAGGTGCACCTCGAGCACCCCCCCTGTTGAAATTCACACAGCTCTAATAGAAACGTCCCTCCAGGTGCACCTCGAGTGGGGTAAAGCAAACTCTCATCCACGTGATGATTTTTACAAAGTTATTGAACAGCTGGACTCCATTCCAGAAAATCCCATTCTGTAGGAATGAAGCCACCGTTCGATCAGTGTTGTTAGAAAGCATTAGCTGGATTTGTTTATAAATTCAGCTGTGAATACCGTTGTCTTTTGCTTTTAACATGTAGAACGACATACCGAAGTTCACTGTTACTGCAAATACTATCCATTTGCTACCATTCACAATAACATTGGGACTTCTGCAATGGTGTGAGTTAAAAGGGGAGGACATTTAATGTTGCACCAGTCTTGACAGCCAGCATGCAGAAGCCCATTTTTAGCTAAAATGAAGAACAAAGTCTTTCACATCTGAAACTGTGTAAGATCATTTGTGTCATTGTTTAGGACCAATACATTCAGGACAAGTAATTGTTTCAATGTTATGTTGACATTTATATTTACAAAATGTACATTAATTTATGTAAACTATTAAAAAGTAATACAATAATATGTATTACAATTAATAAAATAATAATAAATAATAAATGCTTACTGTTAGCATTACTCTTGCTTTGCAGCACTGCTCTGCAGTCGAGTAGTAGTGTTTGCATTCTAATTGTTTGTATAAAGTTATTCAAAGGTCTTCTAGTCAATAAGCTTTATTGGCAAACCAGGAGGTGAGTTGAGATGCGAAGTTTGTATACAGTGTGTAGAACAGTGTGAGCTGCAGGAATACAACTGGAAGAGTGGAATCTGTCTCCGTCCGGCTCAGCTATTGAACTGGAAGAGTGGACTCTGTCTCCGTCCGGCTCAGCTATTGAACTGGAAGAGTGGAATCTGTCTGCACCCGGCTCAGCTATTGAACTGGAAGAGTGGAATCTGTCTGCATCCGGCTCAGCTATTGAACTGGAAAGTCTTCATAGGTTGGCATAGCCCTGTGAGATATGAATGGTCAAACGCTGCAAGGTTTTATGTGACTTCAGGGAGTCTTAAGGCATGTTTACACTGGCACAAAATTAGGTGCAGTTCTTGGAATTCGTGTAGAACACACATCAAAATTTGAGTTCCTTTTTCAGTGCTTCACCAGTGAAAGCCCTCCACTATATAATTCACTCCTTAGGGTTGTACTGCAGAACTGTACACACCATCTTTTTCTCCCAATAATGTATTTTTTTCTTCAGGGTCAAAACAAAATTGAAGATCTATGTTTGGATCACACAACTAGATAAACGTGTTTATGTTAATTTCTGTATCACAAAGTGCTTTTGGTACAGCTGCACTGTCAGCTTTCCTCTGTGTTATTATCTGACCTCCTCATCTTCCCCCTCCTCTGATCTCTCTATCTCCATTCCTCTGGACTCTACCATGCTCTCTCCCTCCTCCTCAGCCAAGAACCTCGGAGGAACCCCTACTCCAAGGACTCTTGCACGCACCTTCCATTTCTTCCTGAGGAACATACAAAGAATCCGACCCTAACATTCCTTGACTTATCTACTGAAGAAAACACATTTGAGAGCAAAACATTTTATGACATTTTTACCTTTCATAGCTGAGAGGTGCTGGGGTTATGCCTTGTCAAGCCCAAATAATACATCTTTATTTTGCAAAAAGTTGCGATAGTTATAGACTGAGAGAGAGAGAGAAAGAAAGAGAGAGAGAGAGAGTTGCGGTTGATTTCCTGTGTTAATTCTTGTTAATGTATTAATTTCCGCAGCAATGCTATAATTGCAGTTTCTCTGCAACTCTTTTAGATTTCATTCACTTGCAAATTTTTACGCAAAACATTTGCAAAGCAAGCAGAGTTGTGAGAAAGATAAGAAAATTCACAAGACCTTTGAATATTTGCTCCTATGTTTTTAGAGACTGTTTTTTGAAGATTTGTTTTACAGTTATTTTTGAATAACCCTAACCCAAACCTTAATCTTAACCCAAACATTAACTCTAATATTGCAATCTGTTCCCAAGCGACATTTCTCAAACCTCTGAGTCTCAGTCCTTCTTCAGAGATGTGGGAAAGAGTGACAGTTTAGTTTAATTACCACCAAAGGTTATAGTGGCCAATTTTCCCAAAATGTGTTTAATTAGTTTGTATTCAATTATGATTGAGCAAGGTTAAAAAACAGATATATTAACCCAGGGCAATGTGAATACACCAAATGTATTTGAAGGTGTGTAGCTTGTACCTTTATGAGCAGATCACTGGGAGGTAATAGCATCAAACGCTCATGCTCTCTATACAATCCCTTTGCAGTTTATTAGGAACAGAAGTGTTAGTCATTTATGTCTTGGTGTAACGGGGTGGAGGCATTATATCTGCTCTTGAGTTCTTACCACAGGCTGCTGTTTCAGGTGCTCAAGAAGGACCCTTATCATGCCAGTCCATCAGTCTTTCTCTCTGTTTGTCTGTCTCTCACTCTACATGGTAAACACAATGACTGGCCTGATTTTACACCAATCTTCACCAAGCTTTGATCATACACTCCTACCCTCCTGTAGCTGTTCCTGATTGCATTTGGCAATATTTTACACAGACGCGTTTGTACGTTTCAGGTTCTGTGAGCGATTACTGCGTGATTATGAGGATGCTCTGTATGCATGTGCTTGCTCTTTATTGTTAGCAGTGTCGGAGTAATGCATTACTGTAATCTGATTATATTTTTCAAATAACTTCCACAATATTGAATATTAGCATGTCCATGTAGGCAGGGCAGCTTTTTGACTCAGAGGATTCCCTTACCTAGTCTTGCAGCATTTGACCATTCATTTGACCATTATACAATCACATTAGAACCGAGTGTAGCAAAGGAGAAGCCATACTAATGGGAGGTCAGAGAACCACTGGCAAACTCAGACCACAACATGGTCTCATTTGAAGTGATTTTTAAAACCCAAAAAATAATGACTAAAGCTAAGGTTTACAATTTTAGAAAGGCAAACTATGAAGGTATGAAACAGAGACTAACAGAACCAGATTCGAGTAAAATAGAGAAAACATCCACACAAAAAGGATGGCTGTTTTTTAAAAATGCAGTACTAGAGGCGCAAAACAATTACATCCCTAAAGTAGACACATCTAAATGTAAAACAAAATGCAAAAATGATTTAATAGATCAATTAAAAAAAGTATTCAGTGAAAAAAGGCACTTTACAGAGCGTTAAAAGGGACCAAAAACAAAGTACACAGAAAGAGTACACAGAACTGCAAACGCAAGTCAATAAGGAAGTTAGAAAAGCCAAGAGAGAGATAGAAATGAACATTGCTAAGGGGGCTAAAACCAATTCCAAAATGTTTTTCTAATATTACAACAGCAAACAAACATTCAAAGAGGAGGTTAAATGTCTAAGTGATAGAAATAGCAAACTCATAGACAAAGAAATAAAAAATCAAATATATTAAATGATTACTTTTCACAAGTTTTTACAAAGGAGGATATGGACAACATGCCCCAC
This sequence comes from Polyodon spathula, assembly GCF_017654505.1. Classification (NCBI taxonomy): domain Eukaryota; kingdom Metazoa; phylum Chordata; class Actinopteri; order Acipenseriformes; family Polyodontidae; genus Polyodon; species Polyodon spathula. The sequence continues at coordinate 97,072,077 of NC_054536.1, forward strand.
ATGTCAACCTGTTCCTATCCAGTTTTAAATAACTTTAGCATAACTGAGGCAGAAGTGTTAAAGGGACTAGGAGCTCTTAAAATAAACAAATCCCCTGGGCCGGATGAGATCCTCCCAATAGTACTTAAAGAAATGAAAGAATTTATTTACAAACCGCTAACCAAGATCATGCAACAGTCTCTTGACACAGGGGTGGTACCGACAGACTGGAAAATTACAAACTTAATAAGCCTGACTTCTATTATATGTAAACTTATGGAAACTATAATAAGATCAAAAATGGAAAATTACCTGTATGGTAACAGTATCCTGGGAGACAGTCAACATTGTTTTAGGAAAGGGAGATTATGTCTAACTAACCTGCTTAAGTTTTTTTGAGGATGCAAAAAATTAGGGATTTTTTAACTTAAACGTGTCATTTTAATGTGGGATTGGTCTCCCTTGATCAAGAGAAGGCTTTTGATAGGGTCAACCACACCTACCTTGTGAAAGTCCTGGAAGCCTTCGGGTTTGGTCCTGTTTTTATCTCTTACATAGAGCTTTTATATTTTAATGTAGTGTTTTAAAGATTAATAATGGTTTGAGCAAACCTTTCTCGGTGAGCAGGGGCTTTAGATAGGGCTGCTCTCTGTCTGGCATGCTGTACTCGTTGTCTATACAGCCACTGTTGCATCTTCTGAGGGGCAGTTTGTCTGGCTGGGCGGTGCCTGCCTCACCCATCCCTGTCTCTGTGAAAGTATCAGCCTACGTTGATGATGTGAACATGTTTGTGTGCAGTGATGGGGGCGTCCAGGCCCTGAAGGAGAGCTTGGCAGTGCTTCAGAGAGCATCGTCAGTACAGATAAACTGGGCAAAATGCAACACCTTCATGTCAAGGGGGGGGGGGGGGGGGGGGGGGGGGGGGGGGGGGGGCTGCCTCAGGCCCTGCAGTGAGACAGGCAGGGATTAAGGTGCTGGGGGTGTTCTTTGGGACAGAGCTGTTCATGCAAAGGAACTGGGTGGCCCTGGTGGATAAGGTGAGGGGGAGGCTGTACAGCTGGCAGGGGCTACTGGCTCAGCTGTCATTCAAGGGGAGGGTTGTGGTCATCAATAATTTGGTGGCCTCCATGTTATGGCACAAGCTGGCATGTCTGGACCCTCCATGGGGAATGGTAGAGGAGATTCAGAAAATACTGCTGGATTTCTTCTGGAGCGGGAGACACTGGCTGAGGCCAGCAGTTCTGTACCTCCCTACTGATGAAGGGGGGCAAGGCCTGGTCAGCATTGCCAGCAGGGTGGCAGCCTTCAGACTGCAGGCAGTGAAAAGGCTCCTGTACGCTGAGGAAGGTGCTCACTGGAGAGAGATAGCTTTTTATTTTTTAAGAAGAGTAGGAGGAATGGGGCTAGATCGGAACTTGTTTTTAATTGATTTTGTCAGGTTAGATAAGACAGGTCTCCCCTCTTTTTATGTTAATATTTTTAAAATGTGGCAAATAGTAAGAGTGGAGAGGAGGGAGGGGTCAGTGACAGGGCAGTCATTACTAGAGGAGCCCCTATTCTTTAATCCCCTTTTTCCCATTCAGTTTTTTCAGTCGGGGGTGCTGTGTGCCAGTTTTGTTAAGGCCAGAGTAACCCGACTGGTTCATTTGACTGAGTTAGGCCACCTCTGTTGGATCTCATCGGCTGGGCTGGCGCTCGGAGAGGCTGGCTGAGAGAATGATAAATGAGCTGAAGAACTCTCCCTCCCCGAAGCTAAAGGGGGCTTTGGGGGAGGGGCTAGCTGGGGGGTCGGATCAGGGAGGGGACCCCTTTTTCCCTACAGTTTTTTTATCCCCAGGTTTAGGTGAGGAGGAGGACGGGGATGGAGTGAGAATAGAGAAAGTGGAGAGAGTTAGAAATATAGCACTCCACACAGCAGAGGGGAAAAAACTGTATGAGCTGCACGTTAAAACAGTCCATTCCAAACAGCTAAGAGGGACTGTGGACACAAAATGGAGAAGCCATTTACAGTTAGCAGAAGAGAGTGAGCTGGTATGGAGGGTGTTGTACTAACAGCCCCTCCCCAAGAGAGCAGGGGACCTGCAATGGAGGACCCTGCACTGTGCTGTGTCTACGGGCAGGTTTCTCCACAGAGTGGACCTCAGCATCAGTGTTGAGTGCTGTTTCTGTGGGGAGATGGAGACAGTGTTCCACACGTTCAGTGACTGTGTCAGGCTGGGGTCATTCGTCCACCTTCTGCAAGCTCTTGGGGTGACTTTCAGCAAGGAGATTTTTATTTTTGGGTTCCACTATAGTTTTAAAACAAGGAATAGGAGTGGTTTAATTAACTTTATTTTAGGACAGGCAAAATTGGCCTTTTTAAAATCTAGGACAAATAAAATTTGAAAGGCAGGACTAACAGATGTTGTCAGACTTTTTGGTATTTTAGAAGTCAGCCGGATAATGGTGGATTTTAATTATTTTTAAATAGTCAGTGACCTGGAGGGCTTTCAGGAGAGGTGGTGTGTGGGAGATGCCTTGTGCTCATTGAGTGAGGAGGGAGAGCTGCTGTTTAACTTCTAGTTTTAATTTTATTTGGTTTTATTGTTTTACAGTGTTTTACTTTGGGTTTAATCTGTTTTTACAGGAAAAGCACTGTTTAGATTTTTTTTAATATAGGGTTTTTTGTTTTTATTTACATTTTTTTTTTTGGTTAAAATCTGTTTTTAAAGGAGAACATGATGTTTTTTTTAGGATTTTATGCTGTTGCCTGGGGAGGTTTCCCTGGAGCTAGCAAGTATCTGTGTTGTGTTTAACCTTATTGTTAATTAATGGATTTTAATTGCAATGATTTAATAAAGGATCTTAAAAGTCAAAAAAGTCTCTTGCTCGCTCACTCTCTCTCTTTAGATTTCTCTCTCTCTCTCTCTCTCTCTCTCTCTCTCTCTCTCTCTCTCTCTCTCTCTCGTTCACTTGCACGCTCTCTCTGGAATTGGTGTTTCTTCACTATTCCATTTTTCCATACAGCATTTGCCGGAGGGGAGGGAATCTTTTTGAAGGCAGGTAGTTTAAATGTTACCGGATAGTATTATATTGAAACTCATCATGATAAAATAACATGTTGAAAAAAGGAACAGGTGCACATGTTGATAACACTACTCCCTCAAACATTTCAGCGAGATAGTGCACAGTTTATTGAGTTAGGAGTGAGCTAAACAGCTTTACATTTTAATCCCCGCAGCACTCCAGAATACTGGGTAACTTGTTCCCATTTTTTGGTGGTTCAATTATCAGACATAGGGAATGAGGATTTCATACCTGGCTTGCTCCTGATTTAATATTTATGGTCAGTTTAAATATTTTTTCATATACAAGGTCTCTTGAGGTTATTTTTTGTATTTGGGTCATTCTACAGAAATGGGACAGATTGAGTCCCCACCTCAAAGTAAAGAGTATTTAAATATTTTTAGGTTATTTTGTTCCCCACCTCAAGTACAGAAATTCCCCACCGCATAGTAGTATATAATATAAGTAATATATTATTTAAATAAAGATATACAAAAAAAAAGATATATCTATATATATATATTTATATATATATATATATATATATATATATATATATATATATATTATATATATATATGTATAGGACAGGTGCAATATACAAACGTTTCTTTAGCTGTTTTACATTAACATTTAGCAAATATGCATAATTATTTTTTGTATGTCGTATTAACATTTGTCATTACGTTTTTTTTATCAAGTCAATTTATTACAAAGCTGTCATTCTGTAAACTGTATGAATTGACGTGCACAAGCTGTCATTACTGTAAATACGGCATAATGTACTAGTCATTAACATGTCTGTATGTTATTAGTAATTTTTGTCATTACTGTAAAGTGCAGTGCTGTAGCTGTCATTTCTGTAACTGTAACTGTCATTACTGTAACTGTACTGTCATTACTGTAACTGTACTGTCATTATTGTAACAAGCTGTCATTCCTGTAACTGTACTGTCATTACTGTAACTGTACTTTCATTACTGTAACTGTACTGTTATTCCTGTAACTGTACTGTCATTACTGTAACAAGCTTTCATTACTGTAACTGTACTGTCATTCCTGTAACTGTACTGTCATTACTGTAACTGTACTGTCATTACTGTAACTGTACTGTCATTACTGTAACTGTACTGTCATTACTGTAACTGTACTGTCATTACTGTAACTGTACTGTCATTATTGTAATTCCTGTAACTGTACTGTCATTACTGTAACAAGCTTTCATTACTGTAACTGTACTGTTATTCCTGTAACTGTACTGTCATTACTGTAACAAGCTGTCATTCCTGTAACTGTACTGTCATTACTGTAACTGTACTGTCATTACTGTAACTGTACTGTCATTACTGTAACTGTAAGCTGTCATTCCTGTAACTGTACTGTCATTACTGTAACAAGCTTTCATTCCTGTAACTGTACTGTCATTACTGTAACTGTACTGTCATTCCTGTAACTGTACTGTCATTACTGTAACAAGCTTTCATTCCTGTAACTGTACTGTCATTCCTGTAACTGTACTGTCATTACTGTAACAAGCGTTCATTCCTGTAACTGTACTGTCATTCCTGTAACTGTACTGTCATTACTGTAACTGTACTGTTGTTACTGTAACAATAGTTATTTTAGTGAATAAAACTGCAGCAGCATTAGCAGGAGTGAAAGTTATATGAGCAACAGGGTAAAAAATTAAATAGTAAAATTGGTAAATATCAGTACAAAACCTGATAAAAGTGCCAAAACTAAGTTTAACTTTAACTTTATTAGTCAATAAATATGAAAATCAAAGTGTATCTTTTGAAAAATTAAATAACTATTTTCACTAATGTGTAATGTTATAACGGCTAATCGATTTTATGCATATTTACAGTTTTTAGTTGTGTTATTGTAATGTCAGATTTATATTCTGAAACATTTTTTAACAAAAATATTTAAAAAATGCATTCAAATTTCAGCTTGGCTGAGTTATGTTATATGCAGGTAAGATTTTTTCTTATTTAATTTTGGTTGTTTCACTAAAAAAAAAATCACATCAATTTTTCAATTTTTTTTCTCAATTTCCCAAATTTGTCCCCTTTCTGTAAATGACCTGTTTATTTATTTATTTATTTGTTTATTTGTTTGTTTGTTTATTTAAACATGTAATTTACCCATTGAGACTGAGGCCTCATTTACAATAAAAACAAGCATGGTTCAAACCTAATCAGCAGCACACAGAGCTTAAGAACAGAGTAAATAAGACATGGATCTATTTGATAATGTGGACTGAAGGAGAAGCAATTCCCAAATACAATCTGTTTGTGTATATTGTATTAATAAACTATCACTAGCAAATAAATGCACTGAAATTTCCATTTAGAGTATGAAATTCAACAGTAAAAGAATACTATGTGTGTACTGTTGGAAAAACCATTGCTAGTTTGCCACCCCACCTTTTTTGTAATAGTTAAATTTGCATACAGATAATCTAAACATGTTCCATGACATCAATATTGATATTGATATTGATTTTGATATTGATATTGATATTGATTTTGATTTTGATTTTGATATTGATATTGATATTGATATTGATATTGATTGAGTGGAAACATGTTCTGTATTTGCAGTAAGAGTGAGCTTTCCTCTTCCTGTAGGTATCCTCCTGTCAGAATGTCTATAGAACACTGCAATAGTACATAATAAAGACTCTATGCACAGAAAGCCTCATTCTTTACATGGCACCAGATGGCAGCTCTTTTTATGCCAAGATTCAGTGAAACACGCTTTGAGTAACATATGTTTAGGAAAATGATCAAAAAAATCTTACAGTTCCTATCAAGACCCATGACATCATGACAGCCGGTGGATTTTTTCATAGCTTTATATTGTTGCAGTTCATTAATAAAGACATGGCTATTGCCTGTATGAATGGAATGAATTAAAACACTGCTGTATGGTTAAATTCTAACACTGGCAAATGCATGACTATGGCATCTGTTCTGAAAACCCTGCACTGGCTTCCAGCTGAGTCTTGCACAGCATCCTGTGAAAAGTGACGCTGTTAGTCTTTAAATGCTTACCACTCCAAACTACCTTACCAGCAACTCACAACTGTGAAACCTTCCCCAGTCTCTGGGCTCTCTCAGGCAGCCTCACTGACAGCCCTAAGGCCCTTTTAAAATACATAGGGAGGGTTTTCAATCTCACTCTTTGCTCTTCTGTGCTAAAATGAGGTATAGCCACAACACCACCAGCTCTTCTACAGCAACAACACCACCTGCTCTTCTACAGTTACAACACCACCTGCTCTTCTACAGTTACAACACCACCTGTCTTCTACAGCCGCAACACACCCTGCTCTTCTACAGCCACAACACCACCTGCTCTCCTACAGTTACAACACCACCAGCTCTTCTACAGCAACAACACCACCTGCTCTTCTACAGTTACAACACCACCTGCTCTTCTACAGTTACAACACCACCTGTCTTCTACAGCCGCAACACATCCTGCTCTTCTACAGCCACAACACCCCCTGCTTTTCTACGGTTACAACACCACCTGCTCTTCTACAGTTACAACACCACCTGCTCTTCTACAGCCACGACACCACCTGCTCTTCTACAGCCACAACACCACCTGCTCTTCTACAGCTACAACACCACCTGCTCTTCTACAGTTACACCACCACCTGCTCTTCTACAGTTACAACACCACCTGCTCTTCTACAGTTACACCACCACCTGCTCTTCTACAGTTACAACACCCCCTGCTCTTCTACAGTTACAATACCACCTGCTCTTCTACAGTTACAACACCACCTGCTCTCCTACAGTTACAACACCACCTGCTCTTCTACAGCCACAACAACATAAGAACATAAGAACATAAGAAAGTTTACAAACGAGATGATTCCAGACCCTCACAATTCTCTGTGTAAAAAAGTGTCTCCTATTTTCTGTTCTGAATGCCCCTTTGTCTAATCTCCATTTGTGACCCCTGGTTCTTGTTTCTTTTTTCAGGCTGAAAAAGTCCCTTGGGTCGACACTGTCAATACCTTTTAGAATTTTGAATGCTTGAATTAGGTCGCCACGTAGTCTTCTTTGTTCAAGACTGAACAGATTCAATTCTTTTAGCCTGTCTGCATATGACATGCCTTTTAAGCCCGGAATAATTCTGGTCGCTCTTCTTTGCACTCTTTCTAGAGCAGCAATATCTTTTTTATAGCGAGGTGACCAGAACTGCACACAATATTCAAGATGAGGTCTTACTAGTGCATTGTACAGTTTTAACATTACTTCCCTTGATTTAAATTCAACACTTTTCACAATGTATCCGAGCATCTTGTTAGCCTTTTTTATAGCTTCCCCACATTGTCTAGATGAAGACATTTCTGAGTCAACAAAAACTCCTAGGTCTTTTTCATAGATTCCTTCTCCAATTTCAGTATCTCCCATATGATATTTATAATGTACATTTTTATTTCCTGCGTGCAGTACCTTACACTTTTCTCTATTAAATGTCATTTGCCATGTGTCTGCCCAGTTCTGAATCTTGTCTAGATCATTTTGAATGACCTTTGCTGCTGCAACAGTGTTTGCCACTCCTCCTACTTTTGTGTCGTCTGCAAATTTAACAAGTTTGCTTACTATACCAGAATCTAAATCATTAATGTAGATTAGGAATAGCAGAGGACCTAATACTGATCCCTGTGGTACACCGCTGGTTACCACACTCCATTCTGAGGTTTTTCCTCTAATCAGTACTTTCTGTTTTCTACATGTTAACCACTCCCTAATCCATGTACATGTGTTTCCTTGAATCCCAACTGCGTTCAGTTTGAGAATTAATCTTTTGTGCGGGACTTTGTCAAAAGCTTTCTGGAAATCTAAATAAACCATGTCATATGCTTTGCAATTATCCATTATCGATGTTGCATCCTCAAAAAAATCAAGCAAGTTAGTTAGACACGATCTCCCTTTCCTAAAACCATGTTGACTGTCTCCCAGTACCCTGTTACCATATAGGTAATTTTCCATTTTGGATCTTATTATAGTTTCCATAAGTTTGCATATAATAGAAGTCAGGCTTACTGGTCTGTAGTTACCTGGTTCAGTTTTGTTTCCCTTTTTGTGGATCGGTATTACGTTTGCAATTTTCCAGTCTGTCGGTACCACCCCTGTGTCAAGAGACTGCTGCATGATCTTGGTTAGCGGTTTGTAAATTACTTCTTTCATTTCTTTGAGTACTACTGGGAGGATCTCATCCGGCCCAGGGGATTTGTTTATTTTAAGAGCTCCTAGTCCCTTTAACACTTCTGCCTCAGTTATGCTAAAGTTATTTAAAACTGGATAGGAACTGGATGACATGTGGGGCATGTTGTCAGTATCTTCCTTTGTAAAAACTTGTGAAAAGTAATCATTTAATATATTTGCTATTTTTTTTTCTTCCTCTACGATTTTGCCATTTGTATCTCTTAAACATTTAATCTCCTCTTTGAATGTTCTCTTGCTGTTGTAATATTGGAAAAACATTTTGGAATTGGTTTTAGCTCCCTTAGCAATGTTCATTTCTATTTCTCTCTTGGCCTTTCTAACTTCCTTTTTGACTTGCGTTTGCAGTTCTGTGTACTCTTTCTGCGTACTTTCTTTTTGGTCCTTTTTTAATGCTCTGTAAAGTGCCTTTTTTCGCTGAATATTTTTTTTAATTGATCTATTAAACCATTTTGGCAATTTAGTTTTACATTTAGATTTGTCTACTTTAGGGATGTAATTGTTTTGCGCCTCTAGTACTACATTTTTGAAGAACAACCATCCTTCTTCTGTGGGTGTTTTCTCTATTTTACTCCAATCTACTTCTGTTAGTCTCTGTTTCATACCTTCATAGTTTGCTTTTCTAAAATTGTAAACCTTAGCTTTAGTCTTTACTTTTGGGGATTTAAAAAACACTTCAAATGAGACCATGTTGTGGTCTGAGTTTGCCAGTGGTTCTCTGACCTCTGTTTTAGTTATTCTATCTTCGTTATTTGAAAAGACTAAATCAAGGCATGCCTCCCCTCTAGTGGGTGCCTTCACAAATTGTGTTAGGAAGCAGTCATTTGTCATTTCCACCATTTCTATTTCATCCTTCGCGCTACCCACCGGGTTTTCCCATTTTATTTGGGGGAAGTTGAAATCCCCCATTAGTATGGCTTCTCCTTTGCTACACACATTTCTAATGTCATTGTATAACAGATTATTGTGCTCACCGTCTGAATCTGGCGGTCTATAGCATGCTCCTATTATTATGCCTTTTGAATTTTTGTCTGTTATTCTGACCCATATTGATTCGGTTTTATTTTCTTTGTCCAGGTTTAACACCTGGGCTTCAAGACTGTTTTTTATGTATAGCGCTACCCCTCCTTCTCTTCTGTCCTGCCTGTCTTTCCTATACAGTGTATACCCACAAATATTATATTCGTCCCCATCACTCTCAGTCAACCACGTTTCTGTAAAACCTATCACATCATAGTTACCTGTTAGTGCAGTAGCTTCAAGTTCTAGAATTTTGTTTCTGATACTTCTAGCATTTAGATAAATACATTTAATGGTTGTCTTACCTGAGTTGTTGTTCTTGTTTTGATGCGGTCTCCCTTCTGTTTTTTTGTTGATTTCTCCCCCCTTCCTTTCTAGTTTAAATGCTTCCGAACCTGCTCGAGGATCTTTTCTCCAAGTAGACTAGTTCCCTTGTTATTTAAATCACAATTCTCTGTGTAAAAAAGTGTCTCCTATTTTCTGTTCTGAATGCCCCTTTTTCTAAACTCCATTTGTGACCCCTGGTCCTTGTTTCTTTTTTCAGGCTGAAAAAGTCCCTTGGGTCGACACTGTCAATACCTTTTAGAATTTTGAATGCTTGAATTAGGTCGCCACGTAGTCTTCTTTGTTCAAGACTGAACAGATTCAATTCTTTTAGCCTGTCTGCATATGACATGCCTTTTAAGCCCGGAATAATTCTGGTCGCTCTTCTTTGCACTCTTTCTAGAGCAGCAATATCTTTTTTATAGCGAGGTGACCAGAACTGAACACAATATTCAAGATGAGGTCTTACTAAGTGCATTGTACAGTTTTAACATTACTTCCCTTGATTTAAATTCAACACTTTTCACAATGTATCCGAGCATCTTGTTAGCCTTTTTTATAGCTTCCCCACATTGTCTAGATGAAGACATTTCTGAGTCAACAAAAACTCCTAGGTCTTTTTCATAGATTCCTTCTCCAATTTCAATATCTCCCATATGATATTTATAATGTACATTTTTATTTCCTGCGTGCAGTACCTTACACTTTTCTCTATTAAATGTCATTTGCCATGTGTCTGCCCAGTTCTGAATCTTGTCTAGATCATTTTGAATGACCTTTGCTGCTGCAACAGTGTTTGCCACTCCTCCTACTTTTGTGTCGTCTGCAAATTTAACAAGTTTGCTTACTATACCAGAATCTAAATCATTAATGTAGATTAGGAATAGCAGAGGACCTAATACTGATCCCTGTGGTACACCGCTGGTTACCACACTCCATTCTGAGGTTTTTCCTCTAATCAGTACTTTCTGTTTTCTACATGTTAACCACTCCCTAATCCATGTACATGTGTTTCCTTGAATCCCAACTGCGTTCAGTTTGAGAATTAATCTTTTGTGCGGGACTTTGTCAAAAGCTTTCTGGAAATCTAAATAAACCATGTCATATGCTTTGCAATTATCCATTATCGATGTTGCATCCTCAAAAAAATCAAGCAAGTTAGTTAGGCACGATCTCCCTTTCCTAAAACCATGTTGACTGTCTCCCAGTACCCTGTTACCATATAGGTAATTTTCCATTTTGGATCTTATTATAGTTTCCATAAGTTTGCATATAATAGAAGTCAGGCTTACTGGTCTGTAGTTACCTGGTTCAGTTTTGTTTCCCTTTTTGTGGATCGGTATTACGTTTGCAATTTTCCAGTCTGTCGGTACCACCCCTGTGTCAAGAGACTGCTGCATGATCTTGGTTAGCGGTTTGTAAATTACTTCTTTCATTTCTTTGAGTACTACTGGGAGGATCTCATCCGGCCCAGGGGATTTGTTTATTTTAAGAGCTCCTAGTCCCTTTAACACTTCTGCCTCAGTTATGCTAAAGTTATTTAAAACTGGATAGGAACTGGATGACATGTGGGGCATGTTGTCAGTATCTTCCTTTGTAAAAACTTGTGAAAAGTAATCATTTAATATATTTGCTATTTTTTTTTTCTTCCTCTACGATTTTGCCATTTGTATCTCTTAAACATTTAATCTCCTCTTTGAATGTTCTCTTGCTGTTGTAATATTGGAAAAACATTTTGGAATTGGTTTTAGCTCCCTTAGCAATGTTCATTTCTATTTCTCTCTTGGCCTTTCTAACTTCCTTTTTGACTTGCGTTTGCAGTTCTGTGTACTCTTTCTGTGTACTTTCTTTTTGGTCCTTTTTTAATGCTCTGTAAAGTGCCTTTTTTCGCTGAATATTTTTTTTAATTGATCTATTAAACCATTTTGGCAATTTAGTTTTACATTTAGATTTGTCTACTTTAGGGATGTAATTGTTTTGCGCCTCTAGTACTACATTTTTGAAGAACAACCATCCTTCTTCTGTGGGTGTTTTCTCTATTTTACTCCAATCTACTTCTGTTAGTCTCTGTTTCATACCTTCATAGTTTGCTTTTCTAAAATTGTAAACCTTAGCTTTAGTCTTTACTTTTGGGGATTTAAAAAACACTTCAAATGAGACCATGTTGTGGTCTGAGTTTGCCAGTGGTTCTCTGACCTCTGTTTTAGTTATTCTATCTTCGTTATTTGAAAAGACTAAATCAAGGCATGCCTCCCCTCTAGTGGGTGCCTTCACAAATTGTGTTAGGAAGCAGTCATTTGTCATTTCCACCATTTCTATTTCATCCTTCGCGCTACCCACCGGGTTTTCCCATTTTATTTGGGGGAAGTTGAAATCCCCCATTAGTATGGCTTCTCCTTTGCTACACACATTTCTAATGTCATTGTATAACAGATTATTGTGCTCACCGTCTGAATCTGGCGGTCTATAGCATGCTCCTATTATTATGCCCTTTGAATTTTTGTCTGTTATTCTGACCCATATTGATTCGGTTTTATTTTCTTTGTCCAGGTTTAACACCTGGGCTTCAAGACTGTTTCTTATGTATAGCGCTACCCCTCCTCCTCTTCTGTCCTGCCTGTCTTTCCTATACAGTGTATACCCACAAATATTATATTCGTCCCCATCACTCTCAGATAACCACGTTTCTGTAACACCTATCACATCATAGTTACCTGTTAGTGCAGTAGCTTCAAGTTCTAGAATTTTGTTTCTGATACTTCTAGCATTTAGATAAATACATTTAATGGTTGTCTTACCTGAGTTGTTGTTCTTGTTTTGATGCGGTCTCCCTTCTGTTTTTTTGTTGATTTCTCCCCCCTTCTTTTCTAGTTTAAATGCTTCCGAACCTGCTCGAGGATCTTTTCTCCGAGTAACTAGTTCCCTTGTTATTTAAATGCAGTCCATCCCGTCTATACAGATAGTCCTCGTTGTAGAATGTGGTCCAATGATCAAGATAGGTGAAGCCTTCCCGTGTGCACCACGTCTTCAGCCATGCGTTTTGATTAATTATTTCCAGCTGTCCATATGGTCCTTTGCAAGGTGCGGGTAGTATACCAGAAAATACCACAGTTTTGGTTTTCTCTTTTAATTTCCTTCCTAGCTCTCTGAATTTGTTTTGCAGGAATTTTGGTCTTCTGTCTCTTCCAATGTTGTTTGTACCGATGTGGACGACTACTACCGGGTCGTCTCCTGTTCGTTCTAGGAGCCTGTCCACGTTCTCAGTGATGTGCTTGACCGAGGCTCCCGGAAGGCAGCACACTGTTGTAGTAAGGGGGTCCAAACTGCGAATTGAACTTGCTGTGTTTCTCAATATGGAGTCCCCAACAATCATGATGTCCCTTCTTTTTGCTGCCTGGTCACCACTGTCATAGGGTCCTGGATGTTGTTCCTTTCATTCTCTTGTTGTTGGTTCTGCTCATCAAAATTCTGAAGTGACTCAAATCTGTTGGTTGTTTTGATTTCTGGTGGTTGTGTTTGACGAAGTTTCTTTTTTTCCCTGCTTCTGCCTACCTGAACCCAGCTGTTCTGACCTTCTATCTCCCTGGTGGCTTTCAGTCTGTTAGGGGTGATGCAGACTTCCATGAATTGTGGGTGTGCCAGTTCCTCAAGATCCTGTTGCTGTCTCACTTCTTCCAGCTCCATTTCTAGCATGCTTACTAGCTGTACTTCTCCCACTCGCTGTCGCTTCCACTCGCTGTCGCTGGGAAGACTGCCTCGTTTAATAGCTGCGTTGTTCTGCTGTGCTGTTGGCTCCTCCCCTCGCCCGTGTCTCAAAACGGCGCTGAATTTGAATCAGCTGCTCCGAGTTTCAGCTTGTTTGTTATCACAAAAACACACCCTTGTTATTTAAGTGCAGTCCATCCCATCTATACAGATCCCTCGTTGTAGAATGTGGTCCAATGATCAAGATAGGTGAAGCCTTCCCGTGTGCACCGCGTCTTCAGCCATGCGTTTTGATTAATTATTTCCAGCTGTCCATATGGTCCTTTGCAAGGTGCCTTAGTATACCAGAAAATACCACAGTTTTGGTTTTCTCTTTTAATTTCCTTCCTAGCTCTCTGAATTTATTTTGCAGGGATTTTGGTCTGTCTCTTCCAATGTTGTTTGTACCGATGTGGACGACTACTACCGGGTCGTCTACTGTTCGTTCTCCTGCCTAGGCACGTTTTCAGTGATGTGCTTGACCGAGGCTCCCGGAAGGCAGCACACTGTTGTAGTAAGGGGGTCCAAACTGCGAACTGAACTTGCTGTGTTTCTCAATATGGAGTCCCCAACAATCATGACCTCCCTTCTTTTTGCTGTCTGGTCACCACTGTCAATGGGGTCCTGGATGTTGTTCCTTTCATTCTCTTGTTGTTGGTTCTGCTCATCAAAATTCTGAAGTGACTCAAATCTGTTGGTTGTTTTGATTTTCTGGTGGTTGTGTTTGACGAAGTTTCCTTTTTTTCCCTGCTTCTGCCTACCTGAACCCAGCTGTTCTGACCTTCTTCTCTCTCCTGGTGGCTTTCAGTCTGTTAGGGGTGATGCAGACTTCCATGAATTGTGGGTGTGCCAGTTCCTCAAGATCCTGTTGCTGTCTCACTTCTTCCAGCTCCATTTCTAGCATGCTTACTAGTTTATGCAAATCCTGGATCGCGCGGCACTTTACGCACACTTGGTTTAGCTCCGCTGGGTTTTCTCGGATTTCCCACATCAAGCAGGTGTCACAGATTACTGGCTTGAAGACCATGCTGAGTGGGCTTTTTTGTAATCAGAAGTTTAGTTTCTTCTTCTTACAATGTCAAGACAAAGTTTGCTTAGCTTTGGATGATCGAGGTGTAGGGAATGTCCTTTTCTGATTAAAGCAATTCAAGATGCAATTTCTCCTTTCTGCTTCGAAACTGCTCTGTACTTTTCCACGCTGTACTTCTCCCACTCGCTGTCGCTTCCACTCGCTGTCGCTGGGAAGACTGCCTCGTTTAACTTTTGTTCTGCTGTGCTGTCGGCTCCTCCCCTCGCCCGTGTCTCAGAAACGGCGCTGAATTTGAATCAGCTGATCCGAGTTTCAGCTTGTTATCAGAAAAACACACACGGCTGTGTTGGAGCCCCAATGTCCTCTGTTTTTCTGATTAAAGCAATTCAAGATGCAATTTCTCCTTTCTGCTTCGAAACTGCTCTGTACTAATCCACGCCTGTACTTCTCCCACTCGCTGTCGCTTCCACGCGCTGTCGTTGGGAAGACTGCACTCGTTTAACTGCGTTGTTCTGCACTCGCTGTCGATGGGAAGACTGCCTCGTTTAACTGCGTTTGTCTGTGTGCTGTCGGCTCCTCCCCTCGCCCGTGTCTCAAAACGACGCTGAATTTGAATCATCTGCTCCGAGTTTCAGCTTGTTTGTTATCAGAAAAACACACGCTGCTGTGTTTTCCCCAATGTCCTCTGTTTTCTGACAACACCTGCTCTTCTACAGTTACAACACAACTTGCTCTTCTACAGTTACAACACCACCTGCTCTTCTACAGTTGCACCACCCCCTGCTCTTCTACAGCCACAACACCACCTGCTCTTTTACAGTTACAATACCACCTGCTCTTCTACAGTTACAACACCCCCTGCTCTTCTACAGTTTCACCACCAACTGGTCTTCTACAGTTACAACACCACCTGCTCTTTTACAGTTACAACACAGTTACAACACCCCCTGCTCTTCTACAGTTACAACACCCACCTGCTCTTCTACAGTTACAACACCACCACCACAATCACCTTGCTCGGACTGAGACTTCAAAACTTGGCTACAGTTACAACACCACCTGCTCTCCTACAGTTACAACACCACCTGCTCTTCTACAGTTACAACACCCCCTGCTCTTCTACAGTTACAACACCACCTGCTCTTCTACAGTTACAATACCACCTGCTCTTCTACAGTTACACACTGCTCTTCTACAGTTACAACACCACCTGCTCTTACAGTTACAGCTCTTCTACAGTTACAACACCACCTGCTCTTCTACAGTTACAACACCACCTGCTCTTCTACAGCCACGACACCACCTGCTCTTCTACAGTTACAACACAACTTGCTCTTCTACAGTTACAACACCACCTGCTCTTCTACAGTTACAATACCACCTGCTCTTCTACAGTTACAACACCCCCTGCTCTTCTACTGTTACAACACCACCTGCTCTTCTACAGTTACAACACCACCTGCTCTTCTACAGTTACAACACCACCTGCTCTTCTACAGTTACAATACCACCTGCTCTCCTACCTGCTCTTCTACAGTTACAACACCAACTGGTCTTCTACAGTTACAACACCACCTGCTCTTCTACAGTTACAACACCTGCTCCTGCAACACACCCTGCTCTTCTACAGCCACAACACCACCTGCTCTTCTACAGTTACAACACCACCTGCTCTTCTACAGTTACAACACCACCTGCTCTTCTACAGTTACAACACCACCTGCTCTTCTACAGTTACAACACCACCTGCTCTTCTACAGTTACAACACCCCCTGCTCTTCTACAGTTACAACACCACCTGCTCTTCTACAGTTACAACACCACCTGCTCTTCTACAGTTACAACACCACCTGCTCTTCTACAGTTACAACACCCCCTGCTCTTCTACAGTTACAACACCACCTGCTCTTCTACAGCCACAACACCACCTGCTCTTCTACAGTTTTACAACACACCTGACCTCTTCTACAGTTAATCACACCAGAAGCTCTCAACAGTTGGGTGGGACGGCCTTGGGTTGTCACTTACCACAATAGATGTCAAATGCTGTACAGTGGGCTGGAAGAAGATGTCAATGTATGGGGGACGGGACGAGACCCCCTGCGGTTGTTGTGTGTGGGACGAGCAGATGATAATGTACAGTTGCTGTGGTGGCGACACCACCTGCTCTTCTACAGTTACAACACCACCTGCTCTTCTACAGTTACAACACCACCTGCTCTTCTACAGCCACAACACCACCTGCTCTTCTACAGTTACAACACCACCTGCTCTTCTACAGTTACAACACCCCCTGCTCTTCTACAGCCACAACACCACCTGCTCTTCTACAGTTACAACACCACCTGCTCTTCTACAGTTACACCACCACCTGCTCTTCTACAGTTACAACACCACCTGCTCTTCTACAGTTACAACACACCACCTGCTCTTCTACAGCTCTTCTACAGTTACACCCACCTGCTCTTCTACAGTTACAACACCACCTGCTCTTCTACAACACCCCACCTGCTCTTCTACAGTTACAACACCACCTGCTCTTCTACAGTTACAACACCTGCTCTTCTACAGTTACCCTGCTCTTCTACAGTTACACCACCAACTGCTCTTCTACAGTTACAACACCACCTGCTCTTTTACAGTTACAACACTACCTGCTCTTCTACAGTTACACCACCAACTGGTCTTCTACAGTTACAACACCTGCTCCTGCTCTTCTACAGTTACAACACCACCTGCTCTTCTACAGTTACAACACCACCTGCTCTTCTACAGCCACAACACCACCTGCTCTTCTACAGTTACAATACCACCTTCTACAGTTACAACACCACCTGCTCTTCTACAGCCACGACACCACCTGCTCTTCTACAGCCACAACACCACCTGCTCTTCTACAGTTACACCACCACCTGCTCTTCTACAGTTACAACACCCCCTGCTCTTCTACAGTTTGCTCTTCTACTGCTCTTCTACAGTTACAACACAACCTGCTCTTCTACAGTTACACCACCACCTGCTCTTCTACAGTTACAACACCACCTGCTCTTCTACAGCCACGACACCACCTGCTCTTCTACAGCCACACACCTGCTCTTCTACCTGCTCTTCTACAGTTACAACACCACCTGCTCTTCTACAGTTACAACACCACCTGCTCTTCTACAGTTAACACCACCTGCTCTTCTACAGTTACACCACCACCTGCTCTTCTACAGTTACAACACCCCCTGCTCTTCTACCACAACACCACCTGCTCTTCTACAGTTACAACACCACCTTCTCTTCTACAGTTACAACACCACCTGCTCTTCTACAGTTACAACACCACCTGCTCTTCTACAGTTACAACACCACCTGCTCTTCTACAGTTACAACACCACCTGCTCTTCTACAGCCACGACACCCACCTGCTCTTCTACAGTTACAACACCACCTGCTCTTCTACAGTTACAACACGCTCTTCTACACCACCTGCTCTTCTACAGCCACAACACCACCTGCTCTTCTACAGTTACAACACACCTGCTCTTCTACAGTTACAACCTGCTCTTTTACCACCTGCTCTTCTACAGTTACAACACCACCTGCTCTTCTACAGTTACAACACCACCTGCTCTTCTACAGTTACAACACCACCTGCTCTTCTACAGTTACAACACCACCTGCTCTTCTACAGTTACAACACCACCTGCTCTTCTACAGTTACAACACCACCTGCTCTTCTACAGTTACACCACCACCTGCTCTTCTACAGTTACAACACCACCTGCTCTTCTACAGTTACAACACCACCTGCTCTTCTACAGTTACAACACCACCTGCTCTTCTACAGTTACAACACCACCTGCTCTTCTACAGTTACAACACCACCTGCTCTTCTACAGTTACACCACCACCTGCTCTTCTACTGCTCTTCTACAGCCACAACACCACCTGCTCTTCTACAGTTACAACACCACCTGCTCTTCTACAGTTACAACACCACCTGCTCTTCTACAGTTACAACACCACCTGCTCTTCTACAGTTACAACACCACCTGCTCTTCTACAGCCACAACACCACCTGCTCTTCTACAGTTACAACACCACCTGCTCTTCTACAGTTACAACACCACCTGCTCTTCTACAGTTACAACACCACCTGCTCTTCTACAGTTACAACACCACCTGCTCTTCTACAGTTACAACACCCCCTGCTCTTCTACAGTTACAACACCACCTGCTCTTCTACAGTTACAACACCACCTGCTCTTCTACAGTTACAACACCACCTGCTCTTCTACAGTTACAACACACCACCTGCTCTTCTACAGTTACAACACCACCTGCTCTTCTACAGTTACAACACCACCTGCTCTTCTACAGTTACACCACCACCTGCTCTTCTACAGCCACAACACCACCTGCTCTTCTACAGTTACAACACCACCTGCTCTTCTACAGCCACAACACCACCTGCTCTTCTACAGTTACAACACCACCTGCTCTTCTACAGCCACAATACCAGCTCTTCTACAGCCACAACACCACCTGCTCTTCTACAGTTACAACACAACCTGCTTAGCTGAGCAATTTTTATGGGGGACGAGAAGCCTAATGTGGTGGTGCTCTGCTACGAGTTACACTGTTGGGTGTCTTGACCGAAGTTACAATGTTGTGGTGGAACCAGAAGCTCTTGTACGGTGGCCGTACAAATACCACCCTGCCTCTTCGAGAAGATTCTGCACGTGTGGCACCGAGCCTCTTCTATGGGTGTGACAATACCAATGTGCCTGTTGTGGGGGCAGTTACAACATGCCACCTGCATCTTCTACGAGACAACACCACTGTTCTTTGTGGGACGACAAGACCAAATGTCTTGGTTTTACAGAGACACCACACCCTGTCTTCTACAGTTGGGGGTGGGATGGACAGCCATGTCTCTTCTTGTGGTGGGTTACAAACACCACCTGCTCTTCTACACAGCCGGAGACGACACCCCTGAGCTCTTCTACAGTGGTGGACAACAACCACCTGCTGTTGTGGTACAGCCACGACACCACTTGCGTGGACTTTTACTTATAACAGCCACAAAGAAGATGTCTGGTTGGGGGGTGGGAAGGTGTCACAGTTATGGTGGACGAGACCTGGCTCGGTGTGGCGGACGAGAAGCTGTCAATGTCATGGTGGAGTAAGAGAAGATGTCAAATGTTTTGTGGGGGGCTGCTCTTCTACAGTTACAACACCACCTGCTCTTCTACAGTTACAACACCACCTGCTCTTCTACAGTTACAACACCACCTGCTCTTCTACAGTTACAACACCACCTGCTCTTCTACAGTTACAACACCACCTGCTCTTCTACAGTTACAACACCACCTGCTCTTCTACAGTTACAACACCACCTGCTCTTCTACAGTTACAACACCACCTGCTCTTCTACAGTTACACCACCAACTGGTCTTCTACAGTTACAACACCCCCTGCTCTTCTACAGTTACAACACCACCTGCTCTTCTACAGTTACAACACCCCCTGCTCTTCTACAGCCACAACACCACCTGCTCTTCTACAGTTACAACACCACCTGCTCTTTTACAGTTACAACACTACCTGCTCTTCTACAGTTACAACACCACCTGCTCTTCTACAGTTACAACACCACCTGCTCTTCTACAGTTACAACACCACCTGCTCTTCTACAGTTACAACACCACCTGCTCTTCTACAGTTACAACACCACCTGCTCTTCTACAGTTACAACACCACCTGCTCTTCTACAGTTACAACACCACCTGCTCTTCTACAGTTACAACACCCCCTGCTCTTCTACAGTTACAACACCACCTGCTCTTCTACAGTTACAACACCACCTGCTCTTCTACAGTTACAACACCACCTGCTCTTCTACAGTTACAACACCACCTGCTCTTCTACAGTTACAACACCACCTGCTCTTCTACAGTTACAACACCACCTGCTCTTCTACAGTTACAACACCACCTGCTCTTCTACAGTTACAACACCACCTGCTCTTCTACAGCCACGACACCACCTGCTCTTCTACAGCCACAACACCACCTGCTCTTCTACAGTTACAACACCACCTGCTCTTCTACAGTTACAACACCACCTGCTCTTCTACAGTTACAACACCACCTGCTCTTCTACAGTTACAACACCACCTGCTCTTCTACAGTTACACCACCACCTGCTCTTCTACAGTTACAACACCACCTGCTCTTCTACAGTTACAACACCACCTGCTCTTCTACAGTTACAACACCACCTGCTCTTCTACAGTTACAACACCACCTGCTCTTCTACAGTTACACCACCACCTGCTCTTCTACAGTTACAACACCACCTGCTCTTCTACAGTTACAACACCACCTGCTCTTCTACAGTTACAACACCACCTGCTCTTCTACAGTTACAACACCACCTGCTCTTCTACAGTTACAACACCACCTGCTCTTCTACAGTTACAACACCACCTGCTCTTCTACAGTTACACCACCAGTTACAACACCACCTGCTCTTCTACAGCCACAACACCACCTGCTCTTCTACAGTTACAACACCACCTGCTCTTCTACAGCCACAACACCACCTGCTCTTCTACAGCCACAACACCACCTGCTCTTCTACAGTTACAACACCACCTGCTCTTCTACAGCCACAACACCACCTGCTCTTCTACAGCCACAACACCATATGCTCTCCTACAGTTACAATACCACCTATATATATATATATATATATATATATATATATATATATATATATATATATAATTTTTGTGGGGAACCGTCGAGAAGATCCATAATCACCAGTTATTATATAATTTTTCACAGGGTTGAGTTGTGGTGGGACGCAGGAGTAGTGAGCAGGGATAGGGCAGAATAAGCAGAAGGGAGCGGTAAGTAGGACAGAGTGCCGGCTAGAAAGGACCGGACCTAGGATAGAAGAGCAGACGAGGCCCACTCTAGTAGCAGACCAGCAAAGCTGGACATGGAAGCTAGAATAGAAGGTGGTCACTGACTGAGGGCGGCAATGCCGACAAAACCCAGGGGCGAAGGACCCAGCAACCGAAGACAGGATACAGAAAATGGTCACTGACTGAGGGAGGCGATGCCGACACGACCCAGGGCCGAAGGACCCAGCAACCGAAAACACATATGAGGGTTATAACTCGGGGAGCCGCCCTTCAGAGGAAGACAGTCCGGGAAGACTGGGACACGAAAAGAGATAGAGAGGGAGAGGTACCCAGCGTCTGAGACTTCTGTAAAGGGGCGCTGCCTGGGACCTGAGATAAGAACAAGGCATAAAGATTAGTATGGGACTCAAGCATGAGTAGTCACGTCCCGAACTGAGACAGAGTATAGAACAGAGCCTTGAGTGAGGCAAGATAAACGCAGGAGCTGCGAAAGAACAGAGTGTGGCCATGGGTCCGCTCTGACTCACACGGTGAGAACACCCTTGAAGGTCAAGAGAGGCTGAAGCCTGCCCTGAGGTAGGGGAAGTGAGATCACTTGCCCCCCAGAGACCACCGATGCAAAGGCATGTATGAGAAGGTGGAGGAGGGGAGAAGGAGGAAAACGCAACGCTAGACAGCGAAGGTGCAAGTGATCAGGGCTTACATAGTAATTCACAGGAAATGGAAGCCCCCTGCTGCATGCCCCCTGAACTATGCGGGCTAACATATCTATATATATATATATATATATATATATATATATATATATATATATATATATATATATATATATATATATATATCATATATATACACATATGTCATATGTTGCTGTTCCTCTGTCATATGTTGCTGTTCCTCTAAAGTCACTTGTACATTAGGCTTACTCACAGTGGGCATGATCTCCAAGAGTGCTAAATAAAAATTGCAGTATATCCAATTGTAATTCAGGCGGTCCCCTGGTGTTAATGCCTGTGACCTTGTGATGTGCCACCAGAACTCACTCTTAGGGAGGCGCCCCATTTCAAGGACAAGATTAGGGTAATAATAATAACAAGAACAATGCCTTTGCGTTAAATCCTTTGGGGAAAATGGCTTGAAAAAAACGGTCCCCCTATATATTTTCTGAACAGCGATTGAAGATAATTGCACAGGATTGCTCTCTGAGGATGCGAGGTGTGTGGTTCTGTTTTTATTGCGTTATATGGAGAGATCTGGAGGACACTCAGGGGCTGAGGAAATGTAGCAGCAACGACGACAGCACACGTTTATAGAGCTTTCTACTGAGACATAACTCAACGTTAATTCCGGGACTCTAGCTATAAAAATACAAGCACACACTGTGTAGAGTAGCTGTACGCATACTGACAGATTGGCATTGGGAATATTGCTTCATATATTAGCATCCATAAGTGCAGCTCTGCTCTCATTCCACTGTGGGTAAGGTTATCTGAGTATGATGTTATTATGAGCTGAGTTACCCTGTCTCCTAGTGTGCATTGTGTGCCCTCCTATATCTCACAGCCAGTGGGCGTGAAGCACTTTGCATGTAATAAGAGGGAGGTGACCATGAAGGTGATTCAAAGCACTAGCTGAATTTATAAGCTCTATCCTTGGAAACAACTGCTCTAGAATGATAAGCATTTGAACATTATACTGCCAAAATTCCAATAATTCTCCCTCGGTTTTGGAATGTTATTGAGTTTTTTGCCAGGGTCGTGGGGGAGGGTACTCTTTCAAGGTCAGGTGCATTCGCTACATTGTAATCACACTCTGCACAGTTTTCAATAATACCTTTTCTGTACACAAATTCAAACACAAAACTCTAAAATAACATTAACATTTAGTTATATTGCAGTTATCATACAGTGTTACCAGGAAATCTTACTGAACCCACATTAATTTAGATGAACACAGGCTCATGTTTTCTTATGAGCCTTTGATAAAGGTTCTGAAGTCTGCCTCTTTCTTGAACAGCAATGGATGTACAGTCTCCCAAAGCAGTGATGTTGTGACTGAAGTGTGTGGATCAAATAGGAACCTCAGAAGATTCAATCACCTGGGATGGAAATGATTGAAAAGGCTGGAATCAAAGAGCTCTTTTCCCATCTTGGTTCAAGTGAGAGTAGTGCAGTTCAGATGAGCTTGAATGTCTGAACTTTGTGAAATGTGAACTCAACTTTTAACCTCCAGAGATAAAGTTAGAGAAAGATTCAACCCACTAAAGCCAGGAGGTTTTAGGAACAAGGTTTCAAATGTCAACTTCTGTTACAAATGAAAAGTCTTAGAGAGCACATATAAAGAATGTAAACATTAATATGACATCGGCGTTTGTATAAAATCACTACCAAACTGCGAAAGGCTGTCAGGCTGTGACAGTCCATACAGCCTGTGATAGGGTGAGAAGTCATGACATCTTTTACTGTTGTTATGCATTGTTTTTTTTACTGTATCTTGTAAAGTGCTTTGTGATGGTGGTCCACTATAAAAGGCGCCATATAAAATAAAGATTGATTGATTGATTGAAAGTTCAGTTCTTTTACAGGTGCAGTAAACAACACAAAAACAACATGGTCGCTCTTGTCACTGTCTTTACCAGGTATGGTTTCGCTTCTCTGCAGCTCTCTGAACCCTCGTGGTTCCCTGGTTTGCCCCAGTGCATAAGCCTCCTGGGAAAATAATGAACAAAAGTAAACTCTCCGTTGTTCTGCTCCGCTCTGCTCCCACACCAAACTCTCCTCACTCAACCAACAGTTATACAGTTCCCTTATGTGTACCCTCCCCATTAATCCGCTGCAGCCAATCACTATTATGTATTACTAGTATGAAACTCTACACCTGTGTATCCGACCTCCCCAAGATGGCCACCACAACCCGGCTCTATAACTACTGTATGCGCCATCTTGTTCAGGTCTTGCCTAGGGCCTCTGTCTCTCAGGAGTCCAGTTTTTCCACCATCCATCTTCCTTCACCTTGTTACACAGTCCATACAATCTATATAGTCCATCCAGTGAGTCCATACTGTTCACACAGTCCATGCAGTCTATACAGTCCATACAGTCCATACCATTCTAGAACAAGACTTAAGTTTTATATAATCAATTATTATTTTTACAAAGTCAGTCAAGTCAGTCGAATGAAATCCAGCGACAGGAAGCAAACCACAGTTTGCAGGAAATCAGCAGCTTTATAGACTTGCATAGACATAACTAGTGATGAACTTAATGATCCTTGCGAACCTGGTCAGACAAACCAACGTAAGAGAGAGAAGAACGGGCACAAGCCTGGAGTTAAATGGCCAAGAGCTTGTGAGAAAACAGCATGGCACACAGTAAACATGGATCTTTATTTTGCGTTGGAAAGGTTAAGAGGAACAGCTGAAAAGAAGCTGGATAAATTTGGGGACATCATCTACGCATACGGAAGCGAGAGGTTTGGAATTGATAAAAGAATGGAGAAAGTACAAACTATTCCTATAAAGTCTAGATGGCAGCAGGAGGCAGCTGAGGAAGAGGGACTCAATCTATTACAAAGGGTCATAAAAGATAAGCTCGCAACATTGCACAGAGCTGAGCGCCTACGGAAACTCTACAAAAAGAAGGAGCGTGTGAGAGCTAACTTTTATAAAGATCCATTCAAATTTGTAAAGAAGTTATTCACCAGTGAGAAGAATGGCACACTAAAAGCATCTAAGGTTGAGCTGGAGAGATATTTGGAGGAAACATATACAGATTCAAAAAGGCAGGAGCCTATGTCAATTCCTTCAGACATCCCACCTAACAATCCACCAGAATACCAAATGGAGGACTGTGCAGCTAAGTGGAAAGAAGTAGAGCAAGCTGTGAAAAAAGCAAGGGCATCATCATCTCCAGGGCCTAATGGAGTTCCATACAGAGTGTACAAGAGTGCTTCTGGAGTTCTACAAATCCTGTGGAAATTGATGAAAGTGACATGGGGGAAAAATACGTTGTACCAAGAGCATGGTGCCGAGCAGGTGGGGTCTTTATACCAAAAGAAAAAGATTCTACGAGTATCGTTCAGTTTCACCCCATTTCCCTGTTAAAAGTGGAAGACAAGATTTTCTTCAGCATTGTTGCTCACCTATTGCTTCATTGACTGCTTCATTGATACTAAAGTACAGAAAGCTGGTATTCCATGTTTCCCAGGATGCTTAGAGCACATCAGTGTGATCTGGCAGTAAATTCAAACAGCTAAAAAGGAGACATTCCTGGATTTCTTTGACAACAGTAGAGAAGCTGGAAGCTTTAATCAGTTCATACATCAAGAAATGGTTGGGAGTTCCACGCTGCCTCAGCAGAGTGGGACTGTATGGTAAAGGGATGCTGCAGCTACCAGTCTCTGCTCTAAATGAGGAGTTGAAGTGCGCTAAGGTTCGATTGGAAATGACATTGGTAGAGTCACACAATGAATGTATGAGGGAGCCAGCACCTGTGCTGAGAATTGGAAGAAGGTGGGTGGCAAAGGAAGTTGTGGAAAATGCAAAGGCTGCCCTTCATATCAGTGATCATGGAGCAAGTACAGCATGGTAAAGGAGGTTTTGGTCTCAGTTCAGCTCCTCCTACATGGCACAAAGCAGCCAGCTCAAAGGAGGAAGCTGGTAGTCAATGACGTGCGAAAGCAGAAGGAGAGGATGAGAGGCATACAGGCAGTTTCCCAGGCCTTAAGTGTGGAACAACACAAGATCGGCTGGCGTGATCTATGGACAATGGAACAGAGCAGGATCAATTTCCTAATAAACCTTATTTCTCAGTCGACAAACATTTAACTCAAGAGTTATTTTAAAGTATGGTTGCATTTAGCTCCGGAGAAGAATCAACGACATGCGTAACATTTTCGTAAATATCCAACTATAAAAAAAAGCGACTTTCCATTCAACTTTTTATTGTTCAAATAACTTCAGCTCCAAATGGTTATATTTCTCTTTTAATCTGGACTGCCACAACATTTTATTTAATTATTTATTTTGCATTTCTGTAAAAGCATATTTAATTTACTTTTGTTAGAACCCTTTTGTATTCTTCGTCAGCAGCACTTCACATGGAGGGGTTGGCTGTTGGTCATGCCTGCAGCAGGTACCTGCAACACCAGCTCCTGATCAGCTTGTTGTGTGGTTGGAAGGAAACTATATGGATGCTAATTCCCCAGCTCTCCATGCAGATTAGAGAGAAAAAAGGTACCCTTTAAACCAGCATGTTCATTTCCAATCAGGTCAATTCTCTGGTGTGGACGGGACGGGGGGTAGAGAATCAGCGTCAGTGCTTTGGCCCTTTTAAAACAATCTCTGCATTGCTCAATCTGCTCTTGCCATACTCACAAAACACAAAGGCATGATGAAACACTTTATTTTGTGTCACTGCTTTATGTAGCTACTTCCTTCTGGCAATAAGCGCAACTGCCTCTCTTATAATAAATTACCTTATTCTAAAAAATGCCATTTAGCAGACACTTTTATCCAAAGCAACTACATAGACTAGAGGGTGAACTATGTATAAACAGAGAACTATGCAGTCACTTCCAATACGACTCATCTGAAGGACGGTGCACAAGGAGGTAAAGTGACTTGCTCAGGATCACACACAGTGAGTCAATGGCTGAGATTCGAACCAGGAACCTTCTGGTGGCCCTTTTATTTAACTACTGGACCACCAAGCCTATATATATATTATATATATATATATATACAGCAACATATCAAAACATTGGGCAGCTGGCTTGTTGAGCTAATATATGTTTATCTGTTTGTTTCTGATTAACTGGTTAACTGGCACAAGTGAGGCACTAGTGTGTTTACCTGCCACAGCCCCATTGTGACGTGCAGTCCCTGAGTGCTGAATGCGTGTCCTGCCTGAGGGGCTGTGCAGGGCTGGAAACAGACAGTGACTGATGGCCAATGCTATAGCACAGAACATGTATTTGTTTGCTAAGTGCATTTTGCTCTGCAGTTTACAAATCCCTTTTTGTTCCCCCCCTTGATTTAACTGTACAGAATTAACTAAACAAATGGAAACATGCAAAATCTCATGAGCTTCTTTATGATTTTCAGGAACTCACTTGACGACTCATTGGTTTTGTTACTTCAAAAAGTGGTTGAAAAAACTTGGGTGTGAACTACACTCTCGAAGGCTCTTCAGCGGCGGGTGTGTGATCTTAAACTTGCAGAAATGCTTAATAAAGAAAGTTGCCTGTGGCTCACTGGAGTACAGAGCTTTGTTCCAACCAGCTTTACCGCTTTCATTGAAGCTGGGTGCATAGGACACCAGTGAGCATCATGCATTACACTGCATTTACAAAGGCATGCTAATCTCAAGGACCAGCTCATGACCAGGGCACTGGAAGCAGAGATTTCATCGCCAGCAGGTGACTGGATGACTGACTGACTGACTGACTGACTGACTGACTGACTGACTGGATGAATGAATGAATAAATGAATGAATGAATGAATGAATGAATGCGACAGTGTTTTCGTCCACTGTTCTTCCATCCTGTTCCATTGCAACACTAACCATGCACTGTGACTGATTTTTTTCCCAGTTTCTTTTCTCCACTGGCTGTGTCAGGAGCTCTCTGCCTCTGCTTACAGTGGTTCTTACAGTAAACAGGAATCCATGGAAATCATTGGAAATGATGCAAGATTTTAACAGAAATCAAACATTCTACATTTGTTTTAGCTATTGTTTAGTCATAGTAGCAGGTCTGTCAATATTATCGGATTCTGCTCAGTCAATGCCCAGTTGTCATTAAGGCAAAAGTGTGTGTGTGTGTGTATGGGAGTGGGGGGATTGACTCGGGTATTATTAATTGGATAGATTCTGTTTACAATTAGGCATGTTTAAAATTCAAAGGCAGTTCACACAGTCATGCTAAAGAATCAAGAAGTGCAGTTCTCATATTTGTTGACTGGGGAAATACAATTCAAAGCTGCTGCAATATGATCCATAATGTCCATGATATGTCACTTCAGGTATTTTCACCAGGGGGGTGATCGTTCAGTAAAATCCGGGTATTGTTATTTTTTAATAAAAACTGTATAAATAGTTCAATTAGTTAGCAATGTCAGAAGAGTGTTGAAGAGGACTGTGTTTCATTGTAGCATACAAGGAATCATTCAGGTCTTCAGTAGCAGCTTTCTCAGGTTGCTCAGTTCTTCTCTTCTGCACTAAAACAGGTTGTTTCTTACAATACCATTTTCTTATCTTAATAAATTACAGACATACAAAAACAGCAACACGCAGCGAACCAGACGGAAAACAGGTAGAGCGCAGCGAGGGCTTTAACAACAGATCCACTGAAGGCTTCAACATGAAAAACATGAAAAAGGAGAGAGAGAGAGAGAGAGAGAGAGAGAGAGAGAGAGAGAGAGAGGGGGGGGGACTATTCAGCTATAGTTCTTTCTCTGTATTTTCTTGAAGGAATTTCTTAGTAAATAATTGACTTGTGCTATCGGCAAATGTCTATTTTTTCTTCTGCTAGTTATTTTTACACAGGGTATTTTTTTCCTTTAACATATGCATTATAAATATGCTCCTGTGACTATGTTAATGACAAGCTGGCTGTTCGATTCCTAACATCCCCCCGCCCCACCACTAATTCCCCTTCATGGCATTTTCACTACCTCTTGGACACGGTCATGCACATCAGCAAATGAGCTGAGGGAGTCTGGGGTTTGACAATCCATTGCTAGCAGTGAGACAGAGAGAGAGGGAGAGGAGTAACACTAAGGTCACTCCAATTACAGAATTCCCTCTCCCTCTCCCTCTCGCTGTGATTCCACCGATGGGTCTGCTTAGCTAAGGGCAGGAAATGGGCATTCCACAAATAAGGTAGACCTTGTTTTATTAGCTCTCCTTGAGCGGAGTTAATGCTGTCCTCTAGTTGTCTTTGTACTTTTGTCACAGATGCAGGTATAAAAAGGTTGGAAATAAGTGGGAGAAGACAGAGGGGATGTTCCTCAGCAAAATAACTACAATACAACTCTTTTGGGGCATTTTTTTTCTTAAATGCATTTATTTTATCTGCTTAAAGAGTCTGTGTATAAATATACACTGATGGGCTACTTTATTTGGACTGCTGAATTATATTTGGCGTCACCCTAGTGTGGGGCATGGTCTATTAGGTATACCCTGGTGTGGGGCATGGTCTCCTGGTATACCCTGGTGTGGGGCATGGTCTCCTGGTATACCCTGGTGTGGGGCGTGTTCTCCTGGTATACCCTGGTGTGGGGCGTGTTCTCCTGGTATACATAAGAACATAAGAACATAAGAACATAAGAAAGTTTACAAACGAGAGGAGGCCATTCGGCCCATCTTGCTCGTTTGGTTGTTAGTAGCTTATTGATCCCAAAATCTCATCAAGCAGCTTCTTGAAGGATCCCAGGGTGTCTGCTTCAACAACATTACTGGGGAGTTGATTCCAGACCCTCACAATTCTCTGTGTAAAAAAGTGTCTCCTATTTTCTGTTCTGAATGCCCCTTTTTCTAAACTCCATTTGTGACCCCTGGTCCTTGTTTCTTTTTTCAGGCTGAAAAAGTCCCTTGGGTCGACACTGTCAATACCTTTTAGAATTTTGAATGCTTGAATTAGGTCGCCACGTAGTCTTCTTTGTTCAAGACTGAACAGATTCAATTCTTTTAGCCTGTCTGCATATGACATGCCTTTTAAGCCCAGAATAATTCTGGTCGCTCTTCTTTGCACTCTTTCTAGAGCAGCAATATCTTTTTTATAGCAAGGTGACCAGAACTGAACACAATATTCAAGATGAGGTCTTACTAGTGCATTGTACAGTTTTAACATTACTTCCCTTGATTTAAATTCAACACTTTTCACAATGTATCCGAGCATCTTGTTAGCCTTTTTTATAGCTTCCCCACATTGTCTAGATGAAGACATTTCTGAGTCAACAAAAACTCCTAGGTCTTTTTCATAGATTCCTTCTCCAATTTCAATATCTCCCATATGATATTTATAATGTACATTTGTATTTCCTGCGTGCAGTACCTTACACTTTTCTCTATTAAATGTCATTTGCCATGTGTCTGCCCAGTTCTGAATCTTGTCTAGATCATTTTGAATGACCTTTGCTGCTGCAACAGTGTTTGCCACTCCTCCTACTTTTGTGTCGTCTGCAAATTTAACAAGTTTGCTTACTATACCAGAATCTAAATCATTAATGTAGATTAGGAATAGCAGAGGACCTAATACTGATCCCTGTGGTACACCGCTGGTTACCACACTCCATTCTGAGGTTTTTCCTCTAATCAGTACTTTCTGTTTTCTACATGTTAACCACTCCCTAATCCATGTACATTTGTTTCCTTGAATCCCAACTGCGTTCAGTTTGAGAATTAATCTATTGTGCGGGACTTTGTCAAAAGCTTTCTGGAAATCTAAATAAACCATGTCATATGCTTTGCAATTATCCATTATGGATGTTGCATCCTCAAAAAAATCAAGCAAGTTAGTTAGGCACGATCTCCCTTTCCTAAAACCATGTTGACTGTCTCCCAATACCCTGTTACCATATAGGTAATTTTCCATTTTGGATCTTATTATAGTTTCCATAAGTTTGCATATAATAGAAGTCAGGCTTACTGGTCTGTAGTTACCTGGTTCAGTTTTGTTTCCCTTTTTGTGGATCGGTATTACGTTTGCAATTTTCCAGTCTGTCGGTGTGGGGCGTGTTCTCCTGGTATACCCTGGTGTGGGGCGTGTTCTCCTGGTATACCCTGGTGTGGGATGTGTTCTCCTGGTATACCCTGGTGTGGGGCGTGTTCTCCTGGTATACCCTGGTGTGGGGCGTGTTCTCCTGGTATACTCTGGTGTGGGGCGTGTTCTCCTGGTATACCCTGGTGTGGGGCGTGTTCTCCTGGTATACCCTGGTGTGGGGCGTGTTCTCCTGGTATACCCTGGTGTGGGGCGTGTTCTCCTGGTATACCCTGGTGTGGGGCGTGTTCTCCTGGTATACCCTGGTGTGGGGCGTGTTCTCCTGGTATACTCTGGTGTGGGGCGTGTTCTCCTGGTATACCCTGGTGTGGGGCGTGTTCTCCTGGTATACTCTGGTGTGGGGCGTGTTCTCCTGGTATACCCTGGTGTGGGGCGTGTTCTCCTGGTATACCCTGGTGTGGGGCGTGTTCTCCTGGTATACCCTGGTGTGGGGCGTGTTCTCCTGGTATACCCTGGTGTGGGGCATGTTCTCCTGGTATACCCTGGTGTGGGGCATGTTCTCCTGGTATACCCTGGGGTGGGGCGTGTTCTCCTGGTATACCCTGGTGTGGGGCGTGTTCTACTGGTATACTCTGGTGTGAGGTGTGTTCTCCTGGTATACCCTGGTGTGGGGCGTGTTCTCCTGGTATACACTGGGTCCCTTGATTACTTAAACATAATTGTGGATCAAGTCCATCTAACAATGTTGCATTTGTACTCTAATGCTACTTTTAAGACCATACTGCAGCTGGACTAGCATTGTATATAAAAAATGTGAGGGACGTGACAGAGACCACAATCCCCAGATCTCAATACAATTGGGCATGTTGGGGATGAACTTGAAAAAAGCATTCAGCAAACGCTGGTCCAACCCAATATAAGGCACAGGTCCAAATTAAATGGCCAGGAAGTGTAAGTACGGAGAAATACTGATTCTAATAATATTATAAGCAACGTATGAAATATTCAGGAGACACCTTTCTGTTTTATAGCTTTTTTTTCTGTTTCCTGTGTTTTCTTTCTGTTTCCTATGTGTTCCCAGCTCCAGAAATTTTTTTAAACTGGATTAGTCAGCATATCTGTCACAAAATATGCTGCCCTGGTTGCAACCGGATTTCAGATTAATGGTATAATGTTTAAATAACTCAAGTTAATGCTTTCTGCATAGGGCCACAGTGTTCTCTAGCTCAGATAATAAGCATGTAAAAATAGCTTTACAGTTAACATCACATTCTTACAGGGTCTCAGAGCATGGCACACGCTGTGAGGCATATCAGTCCTTAGGGATATAGAAAGAAGGCTTTGAAAGGGTGAGGACTATTTTGCTCTACTGGTGAACTGGTCAAAGGACTACCTGAAATCGAGGCATGCAAAGTGAGCTTAATACATTGTGATACCATGTATCCATTCCACAAATGCATGCTTGTTTGAACTTTTTATTTTAACTGCACATTACAAATGCAAGAGCACATCAGGACAGATGCATGAAATTATTTCAAACCTATAACTTTTCGTGCTTTTTAATAAACTGTGTTTAAAAACATTATTGACCAGACATACAGTTTTTATCCCCATTTTTTTTTAAATATTGATATTGGTATAAACTGATAAACGTGGGTTTTGGCAAGATGTTTTAAATAATGTCAATCATTCACGACTCTCTTTCAATAATGAAAATGGTTTTCAGAAGGCGTGCAGTGGGCAGAGACGTAGGTATTGCACGTAATGTGCATAGCAACAGACTTAACAACACAAACCCAAACAAACCAGCAGCATGGCATCCCGCTTTTACTCAGTGATGAACTGAAAAGGTTATAAATATAAAACTGCTGTAACTTCTCCTTCTACTAATGCATATTAAATATGTTCTTGTGTACAATGACTGCATTATTATTATTATTATTATTATTATTATTATTATTATTATTATTATTATTATTATTATTATTATTATTATTTGAGTATGGTCAATCCTATGTGTTAGTCAGTAATTGTAGACTGTTAACAGCTGATCAGAATCAATACAAAAGCATTTTCACTTTAATAGTTCTTTACACCACAAAGCAATTTACATAAACAGTAACCAGCCTTTTCAACTGAAAGACAATTACATTGAAACAGCAACCAGCAACCATTACAAACAGTTCCACAGACTCCCGGACTCCAGAAGGGCCTTAAAAAGAAATAATATCTTGGACTGCGAATGTGGATCAGATCTGCTGTAAAACTTCTGAAGCACAATCAAATCAAACTAAACCAGGTCTAGAAGAAAAAAACATTAATCAATCTGTTCTAAATGGGTTTAATAACACTGACACACGCACACAAACACAAACACACACACACTGACACACTGACAAACATTGACATATTGACATACACACACATACACACACACAGACACACACAAACACACTGATCCATACACTGACACACACAAGCTGACACACACACATACATTGACACCCCGTGACACACACATACAATGACACACACACATAGACACACACAAACACACACTGACACACACACACACACAAGGTATTAGGCTCCTAAAAAAGCATAATAATTTGACCTCATATGTGTAGAAGGATTTATATTTGCCTGGACATACACTGCATACAACCTGCTGTGATTTTGCTGCTGATCTATGGGGCAATTAAGGAACTCAGCCCATGCTATAATTCTCCAGGGAAGCAGGTTTACAATCCCTGCTGAGTACAAGTGAGATGGAGTGCAGTGAGAAGCCACACCAATCTCCCTGTAACCAGATGCTTGTTTTGTACATTTACAAGTGTGCTTCAGCACATAGGATAGTTAACACTGTGCTCTTTATCAATGACTTCTACATCACCCTTACTGTGCAATTTATCAATGACTTCTGCATCACTCTTACTGTAATCTTTATCAATGACTTCTGCAACACTCTTACTGTGATCTTTATTAATGATTTCTACATCACTCTTACTATAATCTTTATCAATGACTTCTACATCACTCTTACTGTGCTCTTTATCAATGACTTCTACATCACTGTTACTGTGCTCTGTTTCAAAGACTTCTACATCACTCTTACTGTGCTCTTTATCAAAGACTTCTACATCACTCTTACTGTGCTCTTTATCAATGACTTCTACATCACTCTTACTGTGTTCTTTATCAATGACTTCTACATCAATGTTACTGTGCTCTTTATCAATGACTTCTACATCACTCTTACTGTGCACTTTATCAATGATTTCTACATCACTCTTACTGTGCTCTTTATCAATGACTTCTACATCACTCTTACTGTGCTCTTTATCAATGACTTCTACATCACTCTTACTGTGCTCTTTATCAATGACCTCTACATCACTCTTACTGTGCTCTTTATCAATGACCTCTACATCACTCGTACTGTGCTCTTTATCAATGACTTCTACATCACTCTTACTGTTCTCTTTATCAATGACCTCTACATCACTCTTACTGTGCTCTTTATCAATGACCTCTACATCACTCTTACTGTGCTCTTTATCAATGACTTCTACATCACTCTTACTGTGCTCTTTATCAATGACTTCTACATCACTCTTACTGTGCTCTTTATCAATGACTTCTACCTCACTCTTACTGTGCTCTTTATCAATGACTTCTACATCACTGTTACTGTGCTCTTTATCAATGACTTCTACATCACTCTTACTATGCTCTTTATCAATGACTTCTACATCACTCTTAATGTGCTCTTTATCAATGACCTCTACATCACTGTTACTGTGCTCTTTATCAATGTCTTCTACATCACTCTTACTGTGCTCTCTATCAATGACCTCTACATCACTCATACTGTGCTCTTTATCAATGACCTCTACATCACACTTAC
The DNA here is from genome assembly GCF_017654505.1 of Polyodon spathula. NCBI lineage: Eukaryota > Metazoa > Chordata > Actinopteri > Acipenseriformes > Polyodontidae > Polyodon > Polyodon spathula. Next base: position 97,107,021 of record NC_054536.1, read on the forward strand.
TGTGCTATTTATCAATGACTTCTACATCACTCTTACTGTGCTCTTTATCAATGACTTCTACATCACTCTTACTGTGCTCTTTATCAATGACTTCTACATCACTCTTACTGTGCACTTTATCAATGACTTCTACATCACTCTTACTGTGCTCTTTATCAATAACCTTCACATCACTCGTACTGTGCTCTTTATCAATGATTTCTACATCACTCTTACAGTCCTCTTTATCAATGACTTCTACATCACTCTTACTGGGCTCTTTATCAATGACTTCTACATCACACTTACTGTGCTCTGTATCAATGACTTCTACATCATTGTTGCTGTGCTCTTTATCAATGACATCTACATCACTCTTACTGTGCTCTTTATCAATGACTTCTACATCACTCTTACTGTGCTATTTATCAATGACTTCTACCTCAGTCTTACTGTGCTCTTTATCAATGACATCTACATCACTGTTACTGTGCTCTATATCAATGACCTCTACATCACTCTTACTGTGCTCTTTATCAATGACCTCTACATCACTCTTACTGTGCTCTTTATCAATGACTTCTACATCACTGTTACTGTGCTCTTTATCAATGACTTCTACATCACTCTTAATGTGCTCTTTATCAATGACCTCTACATAACACTTACTGTACTCTTCATCAATGACTTCTATATCACTCTTACTGTGCTCTTTATCAATGACCTCTACATCACTGTTACTGTGCTCTTTATCAACGACTTCTACATCACTCTTACTGTGCTCTTTATCAATGACTTCTACATCACTCTTACTGTGCTCTTTATCAATGACCTCTACATAACACTTACTGTACTCTTCATCAATGACTTCTATATCACTCTTACTGTGCTCTTTATCAATGACCTCTACATCACTGTTACTGTGCTCTTTATCAATGATTTCTACATCAACAGTTAAACGAGGCAGTCTTCCCAGCGACAGCGAGTGGAAGCGACCACGAGTGGGAGAAGTACAGGTGTGGAAAAGTACAGAGCAGTTTCGAAGCAGAAAGGAGAAATTGCATCTTGAATTGCTTTAATCAGAAAACAGAGGACATTGGGGAAACATAGCAGCAGCTCAAAGTCAGACAGACGCGTGTGTTTTTCTGATAACAAACAAGCTGAAACTCGGAGCAGCTGATTCAAATTCAGCGCCGTTTTGAGACACGGGCGAGGGGAGGAGCCAACAGCACAGCAGAACAACGCAGTTAAACGAGGCAGTCTTCCCAGCGACAGCGAGTGGAAGCGACAGCGAGTGGGAGAAGTACAGGCGTGGAAAAGTACAGAGCAGTTTCGAAGCAGTTTGAAAGCAGGTTGACGGCTGCAGAAGAAACTAAACTTCAAAAAAAAAAACCTCAACATGGTCTTCAAGCCAGTAATCTGTGACACCTGCTTGATGTGGGAAATCCGAGAAAACCCAGCGGAGCTAAACCAAGTGTGCGTAAAGTGCCGCGCGATCCAGGATTTGCATAAACTAGTAAGTATGCTAGAAATGGAGCTGGAAGAAGTGAGACAGCAACAGGATCTTGAGGAACTGGCACACCCACAATTCATGGAAGTCTGCATCACCCCTAACAGACTGAAAGCCACCAGGGAGATAGAAGGTCAGAACAACTGGGTTCAGGTAGGCAGAAGCAGGGAAAAAAAAGAAACTTCGTCAAACACAACCACCAGAAATCAAAACAACCAACAGATTTGAGTCACTTCAGAATTTTGATGAGCAGAACCAACAACAAGAGAATGAAAGGAACAACATCCAGGACCCTATTGACAGTGGTGACCAGACAGCAAAAAGAAGGGAGGTCATGATTGTTGGGGACTCCATATTGAGAAACACAGCAAGTTCAGTTCGCAGTTTGGACCCCCTTACTACAACAGTGTGCTGCCTTCCGGGAGCCTCGGTCAAGCACATCACTGAGAACGTGGACAGGCTCCTAGAACGAACAGGAGACGACCCGGTAGTAGTCATCCACATCGGTACAAACAACATTGGAAGAGACAGACCAAAATCCCTGCAAAACAAATTCAGAGAGCTAGGAAGGAAATTAAAAGAGAAAACCAAAACTGTGGTATTTTCTGGTATACTACCCGCACCTTGCAAAGGACCATATGGACAGCTGGAAATAATTAATCAAAACGCATGGCTGAAGACGTGGTGCACACGGGAAGGCTTCACCTATCTTGATCATTGGACCACATTCTACAACGAGGACTATCTGTATAGACGGGATGGACTGCATTTAAATAACAAGGGAACTAGTCTACTCGGAGAAAAGATCCTCGAGCAGGTTCGGAAGCATTTAAACTAGAAAGGAAGGGGGGAGAAATCAACAAAAAAACAGAAGGGAGACCGCATCAAAACAAGAACAACAACTCAGGTAAGACAACCATTAAATGTATTTATCTAAATGCTAGAAGTATCAGAAACAAAATTCTAGAACTTGAAGCTACTGCACTAACAGGTAACTATGATGTGATAGGTGTTACAGAAACGTGGTTGTCTGAGAGTGATGGGGACGAATATAATATTTGTGGGTATACACTGTATAGGAAAGACAGGCAGGACAGAAGAGGAGGAGGGGTAGCGCTATACATAAGAAACAGTCTTGAAGCCCAGGTGTTAAACCTGGACAAAGAAAATAAAGCCGAATCAATATGGGTCAGAATAACGGACAAAAATTCAAAGGGCATAATAATAGGAGCATGCTATAGACCGCCAGATTCAGACGGTGAGCACAATAATCTGTTATACAATGACATTAGAAATGTGTGTAGCAAAGGAGAAGCCATACTAATGGGGGATTTCAACTTCCCCCAAATAAAATGGGAAAACCCGGTGGGTAGCACGAAGGATGAAATAGAAATGGTGGAAATGACAAATGACTGCTTCCTAACACAATTTGTGAAGGCACCCACTAGAGGGGAGGCATGCCTTGATTTAGTCTTTTCAAATAACGAAGATAGAATAACTAAAACAGAGGTCAGAGAACCACTGGCAAACTCAGACCACAACATGGTCTCATTTGAAGTGTTTTTTAAATCCCCAAAAGTAATGACTAAAGCTAAGGTTTACAATTTTAGAAAAGCAAACTATGAAGGCATGAAACAGAGACTAACAGAAGTAGATTGGAGTAAAATAGAGAAAACACCCACAGAAGAAGGATGGTTGTTCTTCAAAAATGTAGTACTAGAGGCGCAAAACAATTACATCCCTAAAGTAGACAAATCTAAATGTAAAACTAAATTGCCAAAATGGTTTAATAGATCAATTAAAAAAAATATTCAGCGAAAAAAGGCACTTTACAGAGCATTAAAAAAGGACCAAAAAGAAAGTACGCAGAAAGAGTACACAGAACTGCAAACGCAAGTCAAAAAGGAAGTTAGAAAGGCCAAGAGAGAAATAGAAATGAACATTGCTAAGGGAGCTAAAACCAATTCCAAAATGTTTTTCCAATATTACAACAGCAAGAGAACATTCAAAGAGGAGATTAAATGTTTAAGAGATACAAATGGCAAAATCGTAGAGGAAGAAAAAAAAATAGCAAATATGTTAAATGATTACTTTTCACAAGTTTTTACAAAGGAAGATACTGACAACATGCCCCACATGTCATCCAGTTCCTATCCAGTTTTAAATAACTTTAGCATAACTGAGGCAGAAGTGTTAAAGGGACTAGGAGCTCTTAAAATAAACAAATCCCCTGGGCCGGATGAGATCCTCCCAGTAGTACTCAAAGAAATGAAAGAAGTAATTTACAAACCGCTAACCAAGATCATGCAGCAGTCTCTTGACACAGGGGTGGTACCGACAGACTGGAAAATTGCAAACGTAATACCGATCCACAAAAAGGGAAACAAAACTGAACCAGGTAACTACAGACCAGTAAGCCTGACTTCTATTATATGCAAACTTATGGAAACTATAATAAGATCCAAAATGGAAAATTACCTATATGGTAACAGGGTACTGGGAGACAGTCAACATGGTTTTAGGAAAGGGAGATCGTGCCTAACTAACTTGCTTGATTTTTTTGAGGATGCAACATCCATAATGGATAATTGCAAAGCATATGACATGGTTTATTTAGATTTCCAGAAAGCTTTTGACAAAGTCCCGCACAAAAGATTAATTCTCAAACTGAACGCAGTTGGGATTCAAGGAAACGTATGTACAGCAAAGGTCATTCAAAATGATCTAGACAAGATTCAGAACTGGGCAGACACATGGCAAATGACATTTAATAGAGAAAAGTGTAAGGTACTGCACGCAGGAAATAAAAATGTACATTATAAATATCATATGGGAGATATTGAAATTGGAGAAGGAATCTATGAAAAAGACCTGTTGACTCAGAAATGTCTTGAACACTCCAGGACAGTCTGGAATCAACTCCCCAGTAATTTTTGTTGAAGCAGAAATGGGATCCTTGAAGATTCTGTGAGGAGATTCTAGGATCAATCAACTACTCCCAAACAGCAATGTCTCGTGTTGAAGCTGACACCCTGACTTCCTTCAAGAAGCTGCTTGATGAGATTTTGGGATCAATAAGCTACTAACATCAACCTGAATCAATGACTTCTACATCATGTTACTGTGCTCTTTATCAATGACTTCTAAATCACTGTTACTGTGCTCTTTATCAATGACTTCTACATCACTCTTACTGTGCTCTTTATCAATGACTTCTACATCACTCTTAATGTGCTCTTTATCAATGACTTCTACATCACTGTTACTGTGCTCTTTATCAATGACTTCTACATCACTGTTACTGTGCTCTTTATCAATGACTTCTACATCACTCTTACTGTGCTCTTTATCAATGACTTCTACATCACTGTTACTGTGCTCTTTATCAATGACTTCTACATCACTGTTACTGTGCTCTTTATCAATGACTTCTACATCACTCTTACTGTGCTCTTTATCAATGACCTCTACATCACTCTTACTGTGCTCTTTATCAATGACTTCTACATCACTCTTACTGTGCTCTTTATCAATGACTTCTACATCACTCTTACTGTGCTCTTTATCAATGACCTCTACATCACTCTTACTGTGCTCTTTATCAATGACTTCTACATCACTCTTACTGTGCTCTTTATCAATGACTTCTACATCACTCTTACTGTGCTCTTTATCAATGACTTCTACATCACTCTTACTGTGCTCTTTATCAATGACTTCTACATCACTCTTACTGTGCTCTTTATCAATGACTTCTACATCACTCTTACTGTGCTCTTTATCAATGACTTCTACATCACTCTTACTGTGCTCTTTATCAATGACTTCTACATCACTCTTACTGTGCTCTTTATCAATGACTTCTACATCACTCACTTACTGTGCTCTTTATCAATGACTTCTACATCACTCTTACTGTGCTCTTTATCAATGACTTCTACATCACTCTTACTGTGCTCTTTATCAATGACTTCTACATCACTCTTACTGTGCTCTTTATCAATGACTTCTACATCACTCTTACTGTGCTCTTTATCAATGACTTCTACATCACTCTTACTGTGCTCTTTATCAATGACTTCTACATCACTCTTACTGTGCTCTTTATCAATGACTTCTACATCACTCTTACTGTGCTCTTTATCAATGACTTCTACATCACTCTTACTGTGCTCTTTATCAATGACTTCTACATCACTCTTACTGTGCTCTTTATCAATGACTTCTACATCACTCTTACTGTGCTCTTTATCAATGACCTCTACATCACTCTTACTGTGCTCTTTATCAATGACTTCATACATCACTCTTACTGTGCTCTTTATCAATGACTTCTACATCACTCTTACTGTGCTCTTTATCAATGACTTCTACATCACTCTTACTGTGCTCTTTATCAATGACTTCTACATCACTCTTACTGTGCTCTTTATCAATGACTTCTACATCACTCTTACTGTGCTCTTTATCAATGACCTCTACATCACTCTTACTGTGCTCTTTATCAATGACTTCTACATCACTCTTACTGTGCTCTTTATCAATGACTTCTACATCACTCTTACTGTGCTCTTTATCAATGACTTCTACATCACTCTTACTGTGCTCTTTATCAATGACTTCTACATCACTCTTACTGTGCTCTTTATCAATGACCTCTACATCACATCTCTTTATCAATCTTCTACATACTGTGCTCTTTATCAATGACTTCTACATCACTCTTACTGTGCTCTTTATCAATGACTTCTACATCACTCTTACTGTGCTCTTTATCAATGACTTCTACATCACTCTTACTGTGCTCTTTATCAATGACTTCTACATCACTCTTACTGTGCTCTTTATCAATGACTTCTATCATCACATCACTCTTACTGTGCTCTTTATCAATGACTTCTACATCACTCTTACTGTGCTCTTTATCAATGACTTCTACATCACTCTTACTGTGCTCTTTATCAATGACTTCTACATCACTCTTACTGTGCTCTTTATCAATGACTTCTACATCACTCTTACTGTGCTCTTTATCAATGACTTCTACATCACTCTTACTGTGCTCTTTATCAATGACTTCTACATCACTCTTACTGTGCTCTTTATCAATGACTTCTACATCACTCTTACTGTGCTCTTTATCAATGACTTCTACATCACTCTTACTGTGCTCTTTATCAATGACTTCTACATCACTCTTACTGTGCTCTTTATCAATGACCTCTACATCACTCTTACTGTGCTCTTTATCAATGACTTCTACATCACTCTTACTGTGCTCTTTATCAATGACTTCTACATCACTCTTACTGTGCTCTTTATCAATGACTTCTACATCACTCTTACTGTGCTCTTTATCAATGACTTCTACATCACTCTTACTGTGCTCTTTATCAATGACTTCTACATCACTCTTACTGTGCTCTTTATCAATGACTTCTACATCACTCTTACTGTGCTCTTTATCAATGACTTCTACATCACTCTTACTGTGCTCTTTATCAATGACTTCTACATCACTCTTACTGTGCTCTTTATCAATGACTTCTACATCACTCTTACTGTGCTCTTTATCAATGACTTCTACATCACTCTTACTGTGCTCTTTATCAATGACTTCTACATCACTCTTACTGTGCTCTTTATCAATGACCTCTACATCACTCTTACTGTTCTCTTTATCAATGACTTCTACATCACTCTTACTGTGCTCTTTATCAATGACTTCTACTCACTGTTACTGTGCTCTTTATCAATGACTTCTACATCACTCTTACTGTGCTCTTTATCAATGACTTCTACATCACTCTTACTGTGCTCTTTATCAATGACTTCTACATCACTCTTACTGTGCTCTTTATCAATGACTTCTACATCACTCTTACTGTGCTCTTTATCAATGACTTCTACATCACTCTTACTGTGCTCTTTATCAATGACTTCTACATCACTCTTACTGTGCTCTTTATCAATGACTTCTACATCACTCTTACTGTGCTCTTTATCAATGACTTCTACATCACTCTTACTGTGCTCTTTATCAATGACTTCTACATCACTCTTACTGTGCTCTTTATCAATGACTTCTACATCACTCTTACTGTGCTCTTTATCAATGACTTCTACATCACTCTTACTGTGCTCTTTATCAATGACTTCTACATCACTCTTACTGTGCTCTTTATCAATGACTTCTACATCACTCTTACTGTGCTCTTTATCAATGACTTCTACATCACTCTTACTGTGCTCTTTATCAATGACTTCTACATCACTCTTACTGTGCTCTTTATCAATGACTTCTACATCACTCTTACTGTGCTCTTTATCAATGACTTCTACATCACTCTTACTGTGCTCTTTATCAATGACTTCTACATCACTCTTACTGTGCTCTTTATCAATGACCTCTACATCACTCTTACTGTGCTCTTTATCAATGACTTCTACATCACTCTTACTGTGCTCTTTATCAATGACTTCTACATCACTCTTACTGTGCTCTTTATCAATGACTTCTACATCACTCTTACTGTGCTCTTTATCAATGACTTCTACATCACTCTTACTGTGCTCTTTATCAATGACTTCTACATCACTCTTACTGTGCTCTTTATCAATGACCTCTACATCACTCTTACTGTGCTCTTTATCAATGACTTCTACATCACTCTTACTGTGCTCTTTATCAATGACTCTACATCACTCTTACTGTGCTCTTTATCAATGTCTTCTACATCACTCTTACTGTGCTCTTTATCAATGACTTCTACATCACTCTTACTGTGCTCTTTTTCAATGACTTCTACATCACTCTTACTGTGCTCTTTATCAATGACTTCTACATCACACTTACTGTGCTCTTTATCAATGACTTCTACATCACTCTTACTGTGCTCTTTATCAATGACTTCTACATCACTCTTACTGTGCTCTTTATCAATGACTTCTACAT